>NC_091334.1:33124333-33268442 GCF_038502225.1 Cherax quadricarinatus
TGTAGGGAAGGCAGAGGACAGAAGAGTTCCCAGGAGTAGATTGTTTGGGAGAGAAGAAATTACGTTTAGCTCGTGAGAAGGCAGTCTATGAAATGGGAAGGGTAGCCAAGACGGGAAAACGAATTATGAAGAGTGGAAATTTCTGCTGGAAGGAACGGAGGATCACAGATGCGGAGGGCACGGAGAAAGAGGGAGATAACACTTCTTGACAAGGGAAGCATGATAGGAAAAGTAGTGAATGTACATGCCACTGTGCATAGGCTTTCGGTAAACTGAAAAAGAAAAACCTGTATCTGAGCGGTGGACATGGACATCAAGGAAAGGAAGCAAGGAATTAGATTCCCATTCAGCTTTAAACTTAATGGAAGGGGCAAGATTATTAAGAGCTTCAAGAAAAGGTTGGAAGAGATTGGAGTCATGAGGCCACAGAGCAAAGATGTCATCCACATAGCGGAGCCAGAGTGAAGGTTGCACATTGATGGTAGGAAGAACAGTCTCGAAGTATTCCATGTAAAGATTAGCAAGGACAGGAGAGAGAGAGGAGAGCCCATAGCGACACCGAAGGTTTGAGAATAATATTTCCCTTGGAAGGAAAAGGAATTAAGAGTCCACACAGAGGCAGATAAGATCAAGAAAGACTTCAATAGGTATGGGAAGATGTAGAAACCCTTCAAGGGCCTTCTCTCTAAGGAAATCAAGGACATCATCAAGAGGGACATTGGTGAAGAGGGACTCAACGTCAAGACTAAGCATCTTACAGGTTGGGAGAAAGCGAATCTGTTCAATGAAGTCTTGAGAGTGACAGAGGTGGGCAGGAGAAAAAGTACCAAGAAAGGGAGTGGGGGTTTTGGCCAAGCAAGAGAATGAGACAGAACCTCTAGAGGATATGATAGGACGAAGAGGAATATCAGGTTTACGAGTTTTGGGAAGGCCATAGAAATAGGGAAGAGAGGGACAGATGGCATGAAACCATTGAACAAGGTCAAAGGGTTGTAAATGCTGCAGCAAGGAGGCGGTTGGAGGCAGTGGAGATGTCCTGCCTAAGAGCAATGTGTGGTGTAAATATTATGCAGAAAATTCGGAGTGTGGAAATTAGGAGAAGGTGTGGAGTTAATAAAAGTATTAGTCAGAGGGCTGAAGAGGGTTTGTTGAGGTGGTTTGGTCATTTAGAGAGAATGGATCAAAGTAGAACGACATGGAGAGTGTATAAATCTGTAGGGGAAGGAAGGCGGGGTACGGGTCGTCCTCGAAAAGGATGGAGGGAGGGGGTAAAGGTGGTGTTGTGGGCGAGGGGTTTGGACTTCCAGCAAGCGTGCGTGAGCGTGTTAGACAGGAGTGAGCAGGGTAATATTTAGTGAAGGGATTCAGGGAAACTGGTTATTTTATATAACCGGACTTGAGTCCTGGAAATGGGAAGTACAATGCCTGCTCTCTAAAGGAGGGGTTTGGGATATTGGCAGTTTGGAGGGATATATTGTGTATTTTTATACGTATATACTTCTAAACTGTTGTATTCTGGGCACCTCTGCAAAAACAGTGATTATGTGTGAGGTGAAAGTGTTGAATGAAAATATTTTCTTTTTGGGGATTTTCTTTCTCTTTGGGTCACCCTGCCTAGGTGGGAGATGGCCAACTTGTTGAAAAAAAAAAAATTATTAAACAATATGCATGTCCTCACCAAACTAATAAAGTCTAAGCAACTGTACTATTCTAATATTCACTGAAACAAGAGGAGATACAGTGGACCCTAGCCTTTTGATGGCCGTGACTTTCGTGAAATCCAACTTTCAGCATAAATTTTCTCCAAATATAGCCTCGTGGTTCATGATTGGCCTCGTGATTCGGCGACCATCTGGTACACGTCGGAGCAGAATCCCAGCATCAGCGTGCACACAAAGCCAGTCTCCTGCACCATTCACACTCGGTGTGCCATTGTTTATCAACGAGTGACCACCCCACGGGTTCATATGATACGTTTCATAATCCATTGTTTTTGTGCTTGCAACTGCTAAATAAGACACAATGGGCCCAAAGAAAGCTCCTAGTGCCAGGCCTTTGGTAAAGAAGGAAAGAAATACGATAGAATTCAAGAAAAAACTTGTAGCAAATTACTAAAGTGAAGCAGGAAGAGGGAGGGGGGGGGGGGATGTGCCTTCTTCAGTGATTCTACGATATGCAAGATATACTAAAGAAGCAGGTATCGATAAAGGTTATAGTGCCAGCCAGCGATAATGTGTAGCATTAACAGTGTAGCAAGCAAGTTAAGCAATTAAGCGATAGAAAAACGACACGAAAGCAACTCTCCAATGTTGTTGGACGCATACAGGGCCAATTAACATATGCCGCCCTGCTATCTTCCATCACCCTAAACCTCTTACAGCATCTCCATCAAACTAGTTAAACATCTCCAAGTTAAGTGTAAATATTTCTTATTTATAAATTACGTACACTGTTTCAGTGTGAACAGTGTTCGTGGCTTCTGCTGCTGCCTCCGCCACCACTAATATGTACAGCTTCTCTCAGTGGCCCTTATAAACCCAACACCGCCACCAACACTTACTCCTCATATATGTTATGACTTATTTCATTCATAGTAGAGTATATATGTTTCTATGTTATCAATATTGTTTATTATGTCATATTAGATGAATTGCGATAGATAAATAAGCCGTAGAGATGATATTAGCGTCATATTGAAGTATAATAACTCGCCTCCCTCTCGCCTCCTACCTGTCTTCCATGCACCAAGAAGTCTTCAATAAAGGTGTGATGTTAAATGCTCATTTATCCATTTTATTAGTGCTTTATATTCATTTGTCATTGTTTTCTGTATGTAAATCTATATTTAATCTTTAAAAAAAATATTTTTTGTTAATACTTTTGGGTGTCTGAAATGGATTAATTGGATATCCATTATTTCTTAATGGAAAAATGGTTTCATTAATCTTGAATTTCGCCATTCGGCAGACTCTCTGGAACGGATTAATCATGAAACTCAGGGGTCCATTGTATAAAAGAGACTTGGAAGACACTCAGATTCCAAGCACCGACAAACTAGAAAAAACTAGGGATATTGTCCTAACTAAACTGAATGAACCACAACTATAACCTACTGATACAGTTAACGAGATATACGACTTTCTCGCAACTATAAGATCAAATCTCATCAGTAAAATCCCAGATGCCAATGACTGAGCAAGTGATTACTTAGGCAAGAATTCCCCAACATCCTTCTATTTTGAAACAACCGAGGGCACAGAAGTCACCACGATCACCGTGTCGCGCTTAAAAACAAATCGGGAAATCTAGCTCAAGTCCCACTATTATTGTACAAGCAAGTGGCTCATGTTCTTTCACCCAATAATGCATTAAGCTTTAACATCACTAGAAACCAGAACTTTCCTGACACTACTCAAGATAGCATGGGTTACACCAATATACAAAGGTGGTGACCCCACAGATGTAAACAACTACAGGCCAATATCAGACAAACTGTTGCTATCCAAAACCTCTGAGAAACTCATTCACAAGAAATTATACTCCTTCATAACAGCACAAAGCATCAACCCCCTGCCAAATCGGTTTCAGGAAAAACAAAGGTACAAATGATGTAATTGTAAAAAATGCTAGACCTGCTTTATACAGCCCTTGAAAAAATTAATATACACTAGGACTCTTTATCGACCCAAGGAAAGGTTTTGATACAGTAGATCACTGCATCCTATTCCACAAAACTGACCATTACAGTATAAGAGGCCATGCACTTACATGTATCAAATCCTACCTTACCAACAGATATCAATAAGTCTCTATTAAGGACACAACTTCAACAAGCCCACTGGATACTGGAGTACCACAGGGAAGTGTCCTTGGCCTCCCTGCTCTTCCTCTTAAACATCAATGATCTTTCAAACATATTACAAAAACTTACACCTACTCTCTTTGCTGACAACACAACTTATGTCATCTCCCACCCTGATCTTGCCTGGCTCAACACTATTGTTAATGAAGAGCTAGTAAAAATATTGACCTGGATGTCTGCCAATAAACTCTTATGTAATATTGACAAAACCTCTCACAGATACGTAATATTGACAAAAACTCAAAGATATGTTATTATGTACCACAATCAGCCCTACACACACTATACTATTCATTCATCTATACCTACCCCACCTATGCTATTTGTGCCTGGGGATCAACAGCAGCAACACATCTAAAACCAATAATAACCCAACAAAAACCTGCATTAAGAATCATCACACAATCCAATGCTAGACAACCCCACCCCCTTCCCCCCATTCTTCAAAGACCTAAACCTACTCACTGTACAAAATGTTTTACACCTACTACTGTGCAACCTACATTTACAGAACAGAACCATAAATTGTAATATTAATCATGAAATAAAACACTTTTTAGAGAGTTGCAACAGGACCCACAGACATAGTACCAGACAAAAAATATCTGACATTCCTAGTGTGGGGTTAAATCTTTTCAAAAACCTGGTACCTTTGATATACCTTTGAAGAGTTTCGAGAGTTTATCTACTCTCTGAGCCCGGCCATGGACCAGGCTCGTCTGGTGCTTGCCTGGTCAACCAGGCTGTTGCTGCTGGAGGCCTGCTGCCCCACATATCCATCACAGCCTGGTTGAACTGGCACCTGTTAAAGATACTTGTCCAGTTTTCACTTGAAGGCTTCTACACTTGTTCCAGCCATGTTTCTGATATTTTGATATTTCCGAGATTCCAGTAATTAACAATTATTTAGTTCATGATGAATTTAAATTAACTAATATTACTGTCACGAGGGACATGGTTATTAAACAGATAGACAAACTGGAGCAAAATAAGTCCCCGGGACCCGATGAGTTGTTTTCCAGGGTACTTAAGGAATGAAAGATGGAGCTTAGTCAGCCATTAACGAGTGTGTTTAATGCGTCCATCCTTACTTGTGTTGTGCCAGAGGAACTGGGTGCTAGCAACCACAAATCAATTACATTTAGCATTGAATGGAAGTATGATAATAGGGATAACTCAGTAACAGTCCCAGATTTTAGCTTGTCTTGTCTTGTCTAGGCCCTCCAGAATCTGAATCTGGAGAGAGTTCCGGGGGTCAATGCCCCCGCGGCCCGGTCTGTGACCAGGCCTCCTGGTGGATCAGAGCCTGATCAACCAGGCTGTTGCTGCTAGCTGCACGCAAACCAACGTACGAGCCACAGCCCGGCTGGTCAGGAACCGACTTTAGGTGCTTGTCCAGTGCCAGCTTGAAGACTGCCAGGGGTCTGTTGGTAATCCCCCTTATGTATGCTGGGAGGCAGTTGAACAGTCTCGGGCCCCTGACACTTATTGTATGGTCTCTTAACGTGCTAGTGACACCCCTGCTTTTCATTGGGGGGATGTTGCATTGTCTGCCAAGTCTTTTGCTTTCGTAGCAAGTGATTTTCGTGTGCAAGTTCGGTACTAGTCCCTCTAGAGTTTTTCCAGGTGTATATAATCATGCATCTCTCCCGCCTGCGTTCCAGGGAATACAGTTTTAGGAACCTCAAGCGCTCCCAGTAATTGAGGTGTTTTATCTCCGTTATGCATGCCGTGAAAGTTCTCTGTACATTTTCTAGTTCAGCAATTTCCTTGAAAGGTGCTGTTAGAGTGCAGCAATATTCCAGCCTAGATAGAACAAGTGACCTGAAGTGTGTCATCATGGGCTTGGCCTCCCTAGTTTTGAAGGTTCACATTATCCATCCTGTCATTTTTCTAGCAGATGCGATTGATACAATGTTATGGTCCTTGAAGGCGAGATCCTCCGACATAATCACTCCAAGGTCTTTGACGTTGGTGTTTCGCTCTATTTTGTGGCCAGAATTTGTTTTGTACTCTGATGAAGATTTAATTTCCTCGTGTTTACCATATCTGAGTAATTGAAATTTCTCATCGTTGAACTTCATATTGTTTTCTGCAGCCCACTGAAAGATTTGGTTGATGTCTGCCTGGAGCCTTGCAGTGTCTGCAATGGAAGACACTGTCATGCAGATTCGGGTGTAATCTGCAAAGGAAGACACGGTGCTGTGGCTGACATCCTTGTCTATGTCAGATATGAGGATGAGGAACAAGATGGGAGCGAGTACTGTGCCTTGTGGAACACAGCTTTTCACCGTAGCTGCCTCGGACTTTACTCTGTTGACGACTACTCTCTGTGTTCTGTTAGCGAGGAAATTATAGATCCATTGGCTGACTTTTCCTGTTATTCCTTTAGCACGCATTTTGTGCGCTATTACGCCATGGTCACACTTGTTGAAGGCTTTTGCAAAGTTTGTATATATTACATCTGCATTCTTTTCGTCTTCTAGTGCATTTAGGACCTTGTCGTAGTGATCCAATAGTTGAGACAGACAGGAGCGACCTGTTCTAAACCCATGTTGCCCTGGGTTGTGTAACTGATGGGTTTCTAAATGGGTGATGATCTTGCTTCTTAGGACCCTTTCAAAGATTTTTATGATATGGGATGTTAGTGCTATCGGTCTGTAGTTCTTTGCTGTTGCTTTACTGCCCCCTTTGTGGAGTGGGGCTATGTCTGTTGTTTTTAGTAACTGTGGGACGACCCCCGTGTCCATGCTCCCTCTCCACAGAATGGAAAAGGCTCGTGATAGGAGCTTCTTGCAGTTCTTGATGAACACGGAGTTCTACGAGTCTGGCCCTGGGGCCGAGTGCATGGGCATGTCATATCGCCTGCTCGAAGTCATTTGGCATCAGGATAACATCGGATAGGTTTGTGTTAACCAAATTTTGTGGCTCTCATAAAAAATTCATTTTGATCTTCGACTCTCAGTCTGGTTAGCGGCTTGCTAAAAACCCGAGTCATATTGGGACTTGAGTAGCTCACTCATTTCCTTGCTGTCATCTGTGTAGGACCCATCTTGTTTAAGTAGGGACCCAATACTGGACGTTGTTCTCGACTTTGATTTGGCATAGGAGAAGAAATGCTTTGGGTTTCTTTTGATTTCATTTATGGCTTTTAGTTCTTCCCGCGATTCCTGACTCCTATAAGTTTCCTTTAGCTTAAGTTCGATGCTTGCTATTTCTCTGACAAGTGTCTCCCTACGCATTTCAGATATACTGACCTCTTTTAGCAGCTCTGTTATTCTTTTCCGTCGCCTGTAAAGGGAGCGCCTGTCTCTTTCTATTTTACATCTACTCCTCCTTTTTCTTAGAGGAATAAGCCTTGTGCATACATCGAGTGCCACCAAGTTAATCTGTTCTAGGCCTAAGTTGGGGTCTGTGTTGCTTTGTATATCTTCCCAGCTTATATCGGTTAGGACTTGGTTTACTTGGTCCCACTTTATGTTTTTGTTATTGAAGTTGCTTAGCAGATTATGATGGGCTTAGAGAACACTTATCTGTTGACTGGGGTAACGAAGAGAGCTATCAATATGACGGTTTTCTGAACACTATACATGCTGCTCAAAGAACGTTTATCCCGTGTAAAGAAATTAGATCAAATAGAAATTACTCAAAATGGATGAATAATAGGCTGAAATATCTACTAAGGCATAAGAAGGGAATTTATAGGCGTATCAAAAGAGGCGAGGGTCATCTTATGAATCAGTATATTGACATTAAGAGGGACATCAAAAAGGAGATAAGAAAAGCTAAAAGGGACTATGAAATTAAAGTTGCTAGGGATTCGAAAACTAACCCAAAAAGTTTTTCCAGGTCTATAGAACAAAAGTTAGAGGTAAGATAGGTCCCCTTAAAAATAACTATGGTCATCTTACTGACAGAGAATGAAATGTGCTCGATTTTAAATAATTATTTTCTCTGTTTTTACACAGAAAGACACTAACAATATTCCAGAAATTAATTTTTATAGTGGGCCTGAAGAAGATAAATTATATAACATCACAGTCACTAGCGAAATGGTTGTGAAGCAGATAGACCCACTGAAGCAAAATAAGTCGCCGGGTCTCGAGGTTTTTTCAAGGGTTCTTAAGGAATGCAAAATGGAACTCTGTGAACCATTAACTTATATTTTTAATTTATCTCTTCAAACAGGTGTAGTGTCTGATATATGGAAGATGGCTAATGTAATTCCTATTTTTAAAACAGGGGACAAGTCGTTACTGTCATATCACCGCCCAATAAGCCTAACCTCAATTGTAGGCAAATTACTAGAATCAATTATAGCTGAGATTATAAGAAGCCATCTCGATAAGCATAGGTGACTTCAATATAAATCTCCTGCAAGACCAGGACCCACACGTAACTGAATTCACAAACACAATGAGTAACTGCATGTTGCTATCAACAGTAACAAAACCTACAAGAGTTACGGAGACTAGTGTTTCCCTACTTGACCACATCTGGACCAACACCATATCCCCTTTAAAATCAGGCATAATTGCAGATAATACCACAGACCACTACCCTACTTTCCTCATAACTCTTGGTAAAATACCCCAAGACACTACTAAAGTCACCTTCAGACTTCACAATGAGGCAGCCATTAATAACTTCACAACAGCAGTAACAAACATTGACTGGCACACTGAGCTAGAAATCTATACAGACATTGACGAATGTTTTAATAATTTTCTAAAAAAGACCCTGTACCTCTATAACAAGCACTGCCCTAAAAAAACTAAACAGATGACAGCTAAGAGACTGAACAGTCCCTGGCTAACACCCAGCATTCTCAAATCCATAAATACAAAACACTGATATGAAAAACGGTACAGAATGGGTCACATAACCAGAGACCAAACAAAACGTTACTCGTCAATCCTAACCAGCCTGATAAGAAGGGCAAAAAAATTGTATTATGAGAACAGATTATCCAACTTATGAGGCGATATAAAAAAGACCTGGAAGACCCTATCAGAAATTCTGGGAATGAAAAAGATATCACGAAATAGCGAAATAAAATTAGCAAAATCAGATGAACCCCAACTCCCACCAACAGAAACAGCAAACAGACTCAATGATTTCTTCTCCACTATAGGACAAAACCTTGCCAATAAAATCCCAAGCTCAGATACCCCACCAAATGACTACCTCACTGGCAACTACCCGAACACACTGTTCCTAGCTCCGACTAACCCATACGAAGTCTCCCTTATTATCAACGCACTAAAAAACAAGGCAGGAGATTTAAATACCTTACCACCCTTTATATACAAAAAAGTGTCACAAGTACTATCACCAATCATTGCAACACACTAACAAATCCATTGAATCCTCCACCTTCCCTACAGCTCTCAAAATAGCAAGGGTCACCCCGATCCATAAAGGAGGAGACCAAACAGAGTTGAATAACTATAGGCCAATATCCAATTTACACCCTCTCTCAAAAATCTTCGAAAAATTAATTCATAAACGAATCTACTCCTACCTCATCTCCCAAAACATTCTCAACCCCTGCCAATTTGGATTCAGGCCTAATAAAAATACTAATGATGCTATTATACACATGCTAGAACATATATACACTGCAATAGAGAAAAAAGAAGTCCCACTGGGGATCTTCATTGACTTACGTAAAGCTTTTGATACAGTTGACCATGACTTGCTCCACGTAAAATTGTCACACTATGGTATAAGAGGGCACTCCCTCAACTACCTCAAGTCATACCTCAGCAACAGAAGCCAATATGTGTACGCAAATGGAGCAAGCTCTTCCGCTCAACCAATTACAGTTGGTGTCCCACAGGGAAGTGTCCTTGGCCCTCTTCTCTTTCTCCTATACATAAATGACCTACCAAATGCTTCGCAATTACTCAAACCCACACTTTTTGCAGATGACACTACATACGTCTTCTCCCACCCGAGCCCAGTCACGCTAGCCAATACTGTAAATACCGAATTACAGAAAATATCTACCTGTACGAGGACTAAAACTTACACTAAACATTGACAAAACCTACTTCATTCAGTTTGGTAACAGAGCTACAGATGTACCTCTTAACATAATGATAAACAGATCACCTATCACAAAGCTAACAGAGGGAAAATTCCTAGGAATCCACCTTGATAATAGACTCAAATTTCATACACATATACAACAAATTTCTAAGAAAATTTCCAAGACCGTAGGCATACTATCGAAGATACGGTACTATGTTCCACAGTCAGCCCTCCTGGCCCTTTATCACTCTTATTTACCCCTATCTCACCTATGGAATTTGTGCATGGGGCTCAACAACAATTAACCATCTCAGACCACTAATTACCCAACAAAAGGCTGCAGTTAGAATAACAAATTCTCACTACAGGCAGCACACTCCACCAATATTCAATACACTAAACCTACTCACCATACAAAACATCCATACTTATTACTGCACCTATTACATACATAGAACACTTAACTCTGATAATAACCCTCCCCTCAAACATCTCCTTGCCAACCTCAACAGAACACATGACCATAACACAAGGCACAGATCACTCTTTGATGTTCCTCGTGTCCATCTCACACTATGCAAAAACTCAATGCACATAAAAGGCCCTAAAATCTGGAATTCATTACCTGTAAATATAAAAGAAACACTACCTGTTTATAAATTCAAGTCTCTTCTCAAAGATCACTTACTCACTCAAAACCAAATAAATACTGAATAACTGAACCTTATAAATTGTATATCCTAAATGTTACTCACAATTATATCACACAAATGTTAAACCTAGGACCCAATCTAACTATTATTTTTTTAAATACACTACCTAACAGAATACTCCATTCGACTGAATGTACAGCAATGCATGCAACCATATGACCTGTCTTTGTAATACTCATTTGTGCTTTATAGTTATCTGTTTACAATAATGTTTTATCACTGATTTCATCATTGCTTAGTTAATCTTAAGTTAATTTTAAGTCAGCCCGTAATGCTATGCATATAAGTGGCTTTGGCATGCTGCTCTTACCTGTATTTTTTTGTACCTCTGTATGCTAAAATTACTAAATAAATAAATAAAATAAATAAATAAATAAATGATACTCAGCATGGATTCACGAGAGGCCGTTCTTGTCTAACTAATTTAACTTTCTTCAGTATAGCTTTTGAGGCTGTTGATCACGATAAAGAATTTGATATTATTTACTTAGATTTTAGTAAGGCTTTTGATAGAGTTCAGCCCCAAAGACTTAAAGAAAGTAGTAGCTCATGGCACTGGGGGAAAAGTGCTCTCGTGGATCGAGTCATGGCTCACAGACAGGAAGCAAAGTGTGTCCATAAATGGGGTTAAATCCGAGTGGGGATCTGTAACAAGTGGCGTACCACAGGGATCAGTCTTAGGCCCATTGTTTATAATGTATATCAATGACTTTGATGAGGGTATTACTAGTGATATGAGCAAATTCGCCGATGACACAAAGATAGGTAGGATAATCGATTCAAAAGTAGATGTTAGGGAACTTCAGAAGGATTTAGACAAACTCTATTCTTGGTCAGAAAAGTGGCAGATGCAGTTCAGTGTAGATAAATGCAAGGTTCTGAAGCTCGGAAGTGTCCATAACCCTAGCACTTATAAGTTAAATGATCTAGAACTTAGCCATACAGATTGCGAAAAGGACTTGGAGGTTATGGTGAGCAGCAACCTTAAACCAAGACAGCAATGCCTAAGCGTACGTAATAAGGCAAATAGATTACTGGGATTTATATCTAGAAGTGTAAGCAACCTAAGTCAAGAGGTTATACTGCAGCTTTATACTTCATTAGTAAGGCCTCACCTAGATTATGCAGCTCACTTCTGGTCTCCATATTACAGAATGGACAAATTCATTAGAAAACATTCAGCGTAGAATGACTAAATTAATACATAGCATTAGAAATCTTCCTTATGAACAAAGATTGAAGACTCTTAAATTATATTGACTTGTTAGACGAAGAATGAGGGGAGACCTGATCGAAGTGTATAAGTGGAAGATAGGCATTAATAAAGGAAATATTAACAAGGTCTTGAGGATGCATAACTTGATAAATGAAGAGCATAACTTGATAAATGAATCTCAGCATGGATTCACGAGAGGTTGTTCCTGCCTGACAAATTTACTGATGTTCTTCAATAGAACATTTGAGGCAGTTGACAGTGATAAGGAATATGATATTGTTTATTTGGATTTTAGTAAAGCCTTCGATAGAGTACCTCACAAGAGACTTAAGAAAAGTGGCAGCTCATGGTATAGGAGGTAAAGTTCTAGCATGGATAGAGGCATGGCTTACCAATAGAAAGCAGAGAGTTACCATTAATGGAGTGAAATATGAATGGGGATTAGTCACTAGTGGCGTTCCACAAGGATCAGTTTTAGGCCCTCTCTTGTTCATAATTTACATTAATGATCTTGATGAAGGGATTACGAGCGACACGAATAAGTTTGCTGATGATACAAAGACAGGCCATATAATTCACTCTGAGGAGGATAGCAATGAACTCCAGGAGGATTTGGACAAATTAATGTCTTGGTCTGAAAAATGGCAGATGAAGTTCAATGTGGATAAGTGTAATGTTCTAGCCCTTGGTAATGAAAATAACCCTCGAAGCTATAATCTAGGTGAAGTAGAGCTTGATCATACAGAATGTGAAAAAGACTTGGGAGTCATGGTAAGCAGAAATCTAAAGCCAAGACAGCTTTAGTATGCATAACAAGGCCAACAGATTACTTGGATTTATCTCAAGAAGTGTAAGTAACAGAAGTCCAAAAGTTATTTTACAGCTTTATACATCACTAGTGAGGCCTCATTTAGATTATGCTGCTCAGTTTTGTCCCCTTACAACAGGATGGATATAGACTCATTAGAGAACATACAGAGAAGAATGACTAAAATGATTTACTGTGTAAGGAATCTCCCGTATGAAGATAGACTTAAAGCCTTAAATCTCCACTCTGTAGAGACATAGAATGAGGGGAGATATCATTGAAGTGTATAAGTGGATGATGGGCATAAACAAGGGAGATATTAATAAAGTACTGAGGGTGTCAAACCAGGTAAGAACCAGAAATAATGGATTTAAGTTGGATAAATTTAGATTTAGAAAGGACATAGGTAAGTACTGGTTTTCTAACAGAGTTGTAGATGCATGGAACAATCTTCCCAGTTGGGTGATAGAGGCTAGGACCTTGGGTAGCTTTAAGAAGAGATTGGACAAATATATGAGTGGGAGGGGCTGGGTTTGATTGGTGTCATTAGGTACGGGAGTTATTTCTTGGGTAGCTTTAGGTAGAGGTCGTTTTGATAAGGACCTGCCTCGTATGGGCCAGTAGGCCTTCTCCAGTGTTCCTCCATTCTTATGTTCTTGTATCTCTCCAAGAGAGAACCCGCAGTAATGAATTTAACCCTTTCAGGGTCGACAGGCCCTCTCAGAGTGGTCGGCCAAATTTCAAAAAAAAAAAAATCTTATGAAAAGATAGAATCTTTTCCCGATCATAATGACACCAAAAGTATGAAATTTGATGGAAAACTTACGGAATTATGCTCTCGTGAAGTTAGTGGTCTCGACGATGTTTACGCATCGGCAATTTTGCCCACTTTGAGCCCTATTTTCAGCCAATTCCAGTGTACTTGTCAACACAAAATCATAACTATGTCTAGAACTCTATACAGTGGACCCCCGGTTAACGATATTTTTTCACTCCAGAAGTATGTTCAGGTGCCAGTACTGACCGAATTTGTTCCCATAAGAAATATTGTGACGTAGATTAGTCCAATTCAGACCCCCAAACATACACGTACAAACGCACTTACATAAATACACTTACATAATTGGTCGCATTCGGAGGTAATCGTTATGCGGGGGTCCACTATTTTCTATCGAACGAGTACAAGAAACCATCCATTTACCAATTTCAACTATCCAATACAGTGGTCAGAATTTAGCAATTTTGCTAATTTCACATAAATTTCAAAAGATGCCAATTTCCGAATAGGGTCCAGGATAAACAAGAAAGACATTCCTGGCACTAAAATAACATTTCCTCTGTTCATTAGTCATGTCCAAACGCCCCTCTTACATTCTTTTGCTTTCCACTTTGAAATTTTATTCTCACAAAAAAAAAAAAAAAAATTATAGAAGATTTACTGTTATGCAGACTACTGCATTAGTGTAGAAATGGTATAAATAATATCAGCGCACTTGTGAAAGAATATTAGACTCGCCAGTTGACGTGTATTGGACGCATAACATGATTTGTTTACTTTTGAATTTTGGTAAAAGTTGAACATTTCTGCTACTTTGAGCTCAATTTCAAGGTACTTTTCTTTGTAAAACCAGTCAAAATCATCTCAATTTCTGTAATATGTCTTCCATTCTATAAAATGAGACCAGGAAAACTAGAATGCAACAATAAGTACCATACGAAAATACAGTGCAAAGTCGCTGTTTTAATCCAAAAATACGGTCAAAGTTTTTTTTTTCTCATTACGCAGTGTGCTGCAGGATTTTTTCCAGGTAAACACTGACCACAGACCCATTCTTTAAATGTAGGCCTACCAGCTTTCTCTCACTAGATTTGAGGGCACTAGAATTTAGGCGTACTAGTACATCAAAAACCCTGGTGCGTAAGCCGTACTAGTATGGCCGAAACCCTGAAAGGGTTAAATTAGACAAGTTTAGATTTAGAAAGGACATAGGAAAGTATTGGTTTGGAAATAGGGTAGTTGATGAGTGGAACAGTCTACCTAGTTGTGTTATTGAGGGTAGGACTTTGGGTAGTTTATTTTATTTTTTTTTTTTTTTCAACAAGTTGGCCGTCTCCCACCGAGGCAGGGTGACCCAAAAAAGAAAAAATCCCAAAAAAGAAAATGCTTTCATCATCATTCAACACTTTCACCACACTCACACAATCACTGTTTTTGCAGAGGTGCTCAGAATACAACAGTTTAGAAGCATATACGTATAAAGATGCACAACATATCCCTCCAAACTGCCAATATCAATATCAAATTTAGGTTGGATAAATACACAAGTGAGAGGGGTTGGATTTGAGTGGGACTTGCAAATGAGTGGATAGAGTTATCAGAGCTTATTTCTTGGGTAGCATTGAAAATTGGGTTGGGCAAATGTTTTGTTAGTGGGATGAATTGTAAAGGAACTGCCGAGTATGGGCCAACAGGCCTGCTGCAGTGCTCCTCCTTTCTTATGTTTCCTCCCTGTCTTCCATTCATCAACAACAGTCTTCAATAAAGGTAACTGACATGTTGAATGTTCATTTTTTTGTGCATGTAAAAAAAAAAAATTGTTGTTGATACTTCTGAGTGTCTGGAACGAATTAATTGGATTTACATTGTTTCTTATGGGGAAAATGGATTCGAAAATCATCAATTTCGATAATAGTCACACTTCCAGGAACGGATTAATTACGAAAAACGAGGGACCACTGTACTGTAATATGTTTTGAACTTTTTTTTTTCAACGTCGGCCATCTCCCACCGAGGCAGGGTGAACCAAAAAGAAAGAAAATCCCCAAAAATAAAATACTTTCATCATCATTCAACACTTTCACCTCACTCACACAATCACTTTTTGCAGAGGTGCCCAGAATAAAACAGTTTAGAAGCATATACGTATAAAGATACACAACATATCCCTCCAAACTGCTATTATTAATCTTATTAATGATAAAACTTTTTAATTACCTAACTTTTATATCAATATGCAATAATGAACATTAAAATGTACTGTTCCATAACCTGTGTCACTATAGTCAGTAAGAATTAGAATTAGTCTGCCCAAAATGAATAGGCATGCTAGTGGCTTTCTTTGTCATTAACATTTTGTGATATGTAAACCACACATTGTAAGCTTTACAAGGAAATCAACATTTTCATTTTTTTTTTATTTTTTCATGCTTATCCTAGACATGGCATTGTTGATTATCACTGATGAATGGACGTTTGCTCTATACCCAGTGGAGGTGACAAAATGCTTTCTCTCTATACCCAGTGGAGGTGACAAAATGCTTTCTCTCTATACTCAGTGGAGGTGACAAGAAGCTTACCATGAGATCAATGCCTCTTCTTCTCTCATCCACTAAGATGTGTTCCAAGAATGTATAGTACAACATCTGACCCATTTGCAGTCTCATCTTAGCAAACTCTATACTGGGACCTGTATAGTCTTCTGTGGCTTGTGTGTACAAGCTGCAGAACTCTTCACTTAATTCTGTTATCAGTGAAGCAATCCTTTCTTCAGGGTTTGCCTTGCAACTTCTGAAAATATACAGTACTGTTGTTATTGTTATTATTGTTATTATTATTATTATTATTATTATTATTATTATTATTATTATTATTAAAAAATCAAACTTGGTACAGGGTGAACGAAAGTTAATCAGGCTTGATTCACGGAAGGAAACGACTGTTTCAATTCTTAGAATAAACAATTTTAAGCATCAAGGCTACCACCTTGAAGAGTAAGGCATTCTGGAATCGAATTATTGTAATGCATCTTGTACACCTTATGTAACATGCTCACATATGCCTGCTGGATGCTCAAGCATCTACTGCTTAAACCTTCCTTCACATCCTCCCTCCAACACATCCTGGGACAACCCCAAAACCCTCCTTCCTTCCTTCCACCCTGAATTTATACACCCCCTCTTTAAGTAAGTTTATTCAGGTAATACAAAGTTACACTGATTATCATACATAGCAGCATATGGTGTAGAGAACCTAGGATAACCCAAAAAGAGTCAGTGACTTATTTCCACTGGGGTCCTTGTGATAGTTATTTATATTTAAAAGTTAACAACAGGTAAGTATCTTAACCCTTACACTGTCTGCCCTATAATATTACAGCTTGTAAGCCAGTGTCGGTCCCGTAATGTTAATCCAAGATTCTAGCGGCTTCAAATCTTGCAGAAGAAAGTTGGTAGGCCTACATACGAGAGAATGGGTCTGAGCGGTCAGTGTGCGCAGTATAAAAGAAAATCCTACAGAACGCAGTGCATAATGAGAAAAAAAAAAACTCTGACCGTGTCATCGGTTTAAAACAGCAACTTTGCAATGTATTTTCGTATGGTATGTATGGTTGTATTCTCATTTTCTTGGTCTCATTTGTTAGAATGGAAGCTATATTACAGAATTAGAGATGATTTTAATCGGTTTAATGATGAAAAGTACCTTGAAATTGAGCTCAAAGTAGCGGAAATGTGATTTTTGCCGATGTTCAAGAGTAAACAAACGACATCACTGCCCAATACATGCCCAACTGGCCGGTCTAACATGTAGTCACAAATGGACTGACATTATTTATACAATTATTACAATAATGCAGTAGTCTGCATAACAGTAAATCTTACATTTTTTGTGAATAAAAGTTCAAAATGGAAAGCAAGAGTAATATAAGAGGGGTCTGGAGATGTGACTAATGAACAGAAAATGTTATTTTAGTGCCAGGAATGTCTGCGTTGTTTATTCTGGACCCTATTTTGAAATTGGCAACTTTTGAAATTTGTGTGAAATTGGCCAAACTGCCAATTTCTGACCACTTTATTGGGTAGTTGCAATTGGAAAATGGGAAGTTTCTTGTACTCTTAGAACAAATGGAGTTCCAGCGAAATGGCTACGAGTCTGGTCGACTGGAACAATGGAATTGGCCAAAAATAGGGCTCAAAGTGAGCGAAATCACCAATGCATAAATATCGCCAAGATCACTAACTTTGCAAGAGTAATTCTGTAATTTTTCCAACAAATTTCATTCTTTTGGCATCATTACCACTGGGAAAAGATTCTCTACCATTTCATAATAATTTTTTTTTTTTTAAATTCTTCGACACTGAGAGCAAGTTTGTGAGCACGAGTCAACAGTGAGAGGGTTAACTATGTAAAAGCAGTTACAATAAAAGAAGACATACTAAGGGCGAGGTAAAATTAGTTATTTTCATACAAGAAATCACTCTTCTCCCTTTCTGTAGCCTTATTCATGAGGTACATTTTGATTCTCTTGTTGAACTGGCTCATGCAATGACAGGCTTTGACAAGTGCAGGCAGTCTACTCCACTCTTATTATTGCATAGAAAAATGTCTGAAGCCTGACCACTGACTCAAGGTACTGCAAAGTTGTTCTTCCTTCCCCTAATTCTATAACCGCATTGGTTCCCGGCCTTAAAACTGGCAGCAAGATATCGGGTGCACTGGTTGTGAACAATTTTATAAACGTACTTTAGCTTTAGTTGATTTACCCTGTCTTCAATATTCAGAATGTCCAGTTGTTGTAATTCATCCTGGCCAACATGTTCTTGGACCCAGGTCCAGAATGAATCTCACCATTTAGTTGTAGGTAATTTGTAGCCTATCTTTCAGTTTTTTTTTTTGTTTTTTTTTTTTTGTTAAGGCAGAGTACCATGAAGAGCAAGAGTAGTCTATAATACACGGAGCTAGACATAGGGTCCTGCGAGCCTCGGTGGGTAGACACTGCACCTGTCTGTAAAGAAACTTAAGTATGGCATTCACTACCATATTGCTCCTTATTAGTTCTCCTGACATGCTTGGGGCCAAGGGTATCCCCAGATATTTTACTGAATTAACTGTAATAATAGGTTCCTCATTACACTGGACATAAAAATTAGTTACCCTTTTTAATTTATGTTTCGTGTCAAAGAATGTGGCTTCTGTTTCCCCGAGGTGTAGTGATAATCTGTTGTCTACCAACCATTGCTACAGGACTCTAGTTCTAATGATAGTACATTAGCAATGTCTTGTGGGTCTTTACCTGATACAAACAGAGCACTATCATCTGCATACAACAGAAGCTTGCATTTCACACTGACAAGCATGTCATTCATATAACACAAGAATAGCAAAGAAGCCAGGATACTACCCTGAAGAGCCCCACGTGTTATTGGCATAGGTTCTAATTCTGTGTTGTTGATCTTGACAATTTGTTTCCTGTTGCTCAGGTAGGACTTAAACCATTCTACAGAACTCGTGCAAGAAACTACAAGCTGTCGGCATAATACATTGTGGTTGACCATATCAAAGGCCTTTTGCAAGCCTAAGGTTACCATTCCTATGAAATTCCCTAGACACATTTCAGTTCTCAGGTAGCGGTCAAAGAGATATTCGGGTGTGTGTTGGTAATCCTTTATTCAGGTACAACATAATGAATGCTCCTAGCTGCAAAGAGACGAAACAAATTAGGATGCACAACCTGACGTTTGAGTACACGTTGTACCTCTTCGTCCTGATATATCACTGACTGGCACAGTATGGAGGGAAATCTACAGTGGGTGTGCATTGCCTTCCCCGGCACAATACGTGAATATTAACTCGCACATCAGGGAGGTAATAAGTGTTCCGTCGGCCTCGCTCTCTCTGTTTACACTCACATTTCTCCCCCTCACCTACAGGCGGCACCCCGGTGTTGCCAGCCTGCCCCCCCCCCCTCCCGCAGTTTCCAGAAGGAAACTCATCACTCCGTGACAATCCCGTAGGTACGCTGGCGGACGTCTCTGCGTGGTCTTGGAGGTGGCGATACGGGCGTGTTTTGTGCGACGGTCTGGCTGGGTGCTGGCTCTTGTGCCTGGTCTGCGTGCTCCATGGGTGGCTTTGGGGTTGTTGCTGTGTCGTGCAACTGTGGGGGTGTGGTCGCTGCATCGCCACTGGATATCTGAGGCAGCTCACTGTTCTGTGCCGCACTACATGCTGGCATGGGTAGGGGGTAGGGGGTGGGGAGCGGGGGAACAGGGTATGGTGGTGGCACAGGCTGGTTGGCGTTGACCAGCCCGAATGTGGCGCAGGAACCGCCGATTGCACAGAGTAATCCGTCCCGAGCCATCTACTTAGACCAAATATTGGTCGTACTGCTTCAACTCCACTACCACAGCGGTCCTGTCCCATCTCGTACTGTGGTTCCCAGTTTGGTTTTGCAGAAGCATTCGATTGCCGGGCACTAAGGGGATAAGCTGCCGAGTGTGGTGCTGTAGATCGTCTATTTGTTTGGCGAATCTTAGCCGGAGGGCCTCTTCTTGCATACTCCACGTTTGACGCCACACAGGGCGAATCAATGGGTTGGTGAACACCGGCATTCCCGGAGCAATGGGTAGCAGAGCCCGAAGATTCTTGCCGAAGATGATTTGTGCTGGTGACATACTGATCTGAGGGTCTGGCGTGTTTTGATACTGAAGCAAGCCGGCGGTCACCGCCTCTGAATCGAGGCTCCTGTTTGCATCCGTGTGCGATGTCAGTAAGTGCTTCATAGATTTGACGGCTACCTCTGCCCACCCGCTGGACTACGAGTGGTGTGCCGATGAACGGCGATGGCTCACTCCCCATCGTCACAGGAGTGACTCAGTTTCTTTTGTGGTGAACACCGGGCCTTCGTCTACGCTCAGTTCTTCGGGAACACCAAATGTTGCAAAGTAACTGAGAAGAGCCGTGATGAAGCCCTTGGCACCCGACTTGGACATGACAATGTGTGGCCAGCCGCTGAACCTGTCCACGATGACTAGGTACCCAATGCCGCGCACTACGCAAAAGTCAGCAGCGATGGCTTGGAAGGGGTTGCTTGGCACACATGGTACAGGCGGCATACGAGGCTGGGAGGGTGACATTCCCCAGCAGGCATGGCACCTGGAACGTGTGCTCTCCATGTCTCTGGTGATGCCTGGCCAAAAGATAGCGCCCACTGCCCTACTGTGCATGCGACTGCTGCCTTGGTGAGCGGCGTGAAGCGTCTGTAGGACCTCATTCCAAAGTCCCTGTGGTATCACCATCCTGTGGTCCATCATGACGACTTCATCCATGAGAGAGAACCTGTCGCGGTACTGCCAACATGGCTGCAGCTCCTCTGGTAAGGCATTCTGGGATGGTGGGAACCCAAACTCAGCTAGTGGTGTGAGCAGCTGGAGGTCATGGTCTGCGGAGGTGCACTCCTCGACTCTCTCCCATGTGACGGCGCCGAGAGAATCTGCTGATGATCTTGCTGCTGCCACGAGGAGCGTCTCCAGGTCCCCTTGGGTGCCCGCCGGGACCCGGACAGGTGACAGAGCGCACATTTCGCTGGCTGTGTCCTTTGAATCTGTGGCTGATGGGTACCGTGATGTTGCATCCGCTGCCGGGGTGGTCTTGCCGGGGACGTGCAGGATCCGGTACTGCCACATGAGGGTGCGCTGCTTCAGTCTGAAGAGCCTTGGATTGGTGATGTCATCTAATGCCTGATCCCCGTGGATTTTCACAAGCGGCTTGTGGTCGGTCGTTATGATGAGATCCAGGCACCCCATGGTGAAGAAGCGGCCATCTTCCAGTGCCCATGCGATGGCCAAGGCCTCTCCCTCAATTGGAGCATACTGCTTCTCAGCGCCCCTTAAGGAAGGAGGTCACGGAAAACTGGAGTGCTGATGAAGTAGTCTGTGGACTAGAAGTGTGCTACATTGTTCTTATGTGTGTGTGTGGCACAAGCATGATAGTGCCAAGGAATAAATACATTTCAGCTACAGTTATATCTTTCCACCTGCACAGCCGTGACGATTCTGAAACAAATGCGTTTCCATTGTATACTGGTAGTACATGTTGGTCTGGGTAACAATCAGGTTCATTATTGGCTCATCAATGTATAGTTGAAAACAGTCGAACTCTGTAGACTCATTTGTGATGGGACAGTGTGGCATGATGCCACTTCCACTGGCATCAAATTTGAAAGAATGTGGCACAAATGGTGTACTTTCTGTCCGGTTCCATTCGCAGTCACGTGGTGCACCTGTGGCATGTGGCATGGGGGAGCAGGAGGGACAGGAGTGGAGGCAGCACATGGTTGAGAGAGTGTTGGGCAGTCCTTTATCTGCCCACCCACCACACCATGAGGTCTAGGCACCATGCCACCCACCTCTTCCTCCATCCTAGCAAACTCTTCTTCATGATCAATATCACTATCAGTGGCAGGGGTTTTGGCTTGTGACCTGCCACAACCCTTGCCGACTGCATATGGCACACTGCCTGAATGTAGGCGCCGCCACCCAAAATTACGTTTCACTGGGGAATAACTATAATCACTTTCACTCGACGAATCCTCTGTGGGCATAAAATCGATCACCACCACCACTTATATCACTTGCTATCATCAACACCATAACACATGGAAAATGATAATTTCCTCTTGCGGAGTTGCCTCTGGGTAGTAACACTAGCAACCCCAGAGGTGCTGGGCTAAGGATCTGGTATGGCCACACTGTCCACCCCCAGAGGTGATGGACTGAGGGTCATCTGGGTTGTCATCAATAGTTTCACTAATTCCTTGATCATTAGTGGTCATACCGGTGTCAAATCCACTAAATTCGCATTCTGCATCACTTTCCGAGAATTATAGTATTAGACAAGGCGTGAGTGAACCACGGGGTTTGGCCGTGAAGTTGACCAAAGATGGAGCTGAAACTACTGGTGCTACCACACAATACCCCAGCGTCCCCGATTTCTTCATACTGCGCACACCGAGTGCACAGACCCATTCTCTCTTGTCTAGGCGACTCAGGTCTATCACACCAATTTTGAAGGAATGAAAAATAAAACTTATCTACGTTCGGAGCACTATGCACATGAATGCAGATCTATGTTTGGACAGTTAAGGGTTAACTGGTGCAATATTATCAAGGATAGCAGTGAATATTGCTTTGAATTTTTCCCAGGCATCATTTATGTCTGTGCAACTTGTAATCACTGTCAAATCATAATTTTGTAGCCTATTTACCAGTATTTCTTTGCTGTAGTTTCTAGCTGACCTCATTTTAACTGTCCTGTGAAGGCCTGTCCAATCCCTAATGATTTTCCTGGTACAGTAAATGAACAGATGATCGCTAAGACCTGTGGTAATGACGCTTGACTGGCTAGTGCTGTCTGAGTGATTACAAAGGATGTGGTCTAATATGGTGGCTGAAAACGGTGTGATCCGGGTTGGTGCATTAACCCGTAAACGGTCCAAACGTATATATACGTTTTTTCAACATTTGAAAGTATGTAAAAAGTAGATTTTTTTTTTTTTGTTATATTTGAAAATGTAAAAAAAATGTACTTCTGTAGCACTACACATGTGAACGTAGATCTGCTTGGACTGTTCACGGGTTAATTAGTCGAGTAACTATTTAATCCCACAATTTGCTTATACAGTGGACCCCCGCCTAACGATGGCATCGCGTTATGTTAAATCTGCCATACGATACATTTGAATGCAAAAATTTTGCCTTGCCTCAAGCGATTCGTCCGGGACGTGTCCCACACATGGCCTCAGCGCCAGTGTTTACAAGCCAGCCAGTGCGGTTGCATCTACGCATACATTTGGTACATTTCACATTATCCCAGTGTTTTTAGTGCTTGTAACTGCAAAATAAGTCACCATGGACCCCAAGAAAGCTACCAGTGCCATCCCTGTGGTAAAAAGGGCAAGAATTAGTATGGAATTGAATAGAGAGATTAAGGAAATGTGTGCAAAGTGGGTTGAACTGCCAACCTTTACGGATGAAAATCACCCTGACACAGCTACTGCAAGGCGTGTCAGCAACCTATACAATGACAATGTTATGGCCCATTTAAGGAAAGTCTTAAAAGAACAGGAGGTACAGAGCTCTATTTACAGATATGTTGTGCGACAGAGGTCCAGTGACTCTCAAGCTGGTCCTAGTGGCATTAAAAGAAGGGAAGTAACCCCGGAAAAGGACTTGCTACCTAAAGTCCTAATGGAAGGGGATTCCCCTTCTAAACAATAACCTCCACACACTCCCCTCCTCCCATCCCATCAATCATCACCAGATCTTCAATAAAGGCAAGTGTCATGTATTCTATTCTTAGTAGAGTAGTAATTGTGCACGTCTTCTTCAGTTTGTGTGTATTAAAATTAATATTACATGTGGTAAAAAAATTTTTTTTATCATACTTTGGGGTGTCTTGCACAGATTAATTTGATTTCCATTATTTCTTATGGGGAAAATTAATTCACCTTACGATAATTTCGGCATACGATGAGCTCTCGGGAACGGATTAATATCACAAGGCGGGGGTCCACTGTACATGTTACATAGCCCATTATTTTGCTGTTCGAAACAGATAGTACTGAAGTCTCCCAATATCACTGTCTCAGAATTACTATCGGTTCCGGACAAGATTCTCGAAAAATTCTCCAAGAATTTATCACTGGGGGCAGTAACTAGTTCCTACTAGAATTCGTTTAGTCTTTGGTAACAACACTTCAAGTCATGGAATCTCCAGTTTATCATCATTCAAATCAGGTCTTAGGTTGTAGGCTAAGTCATTTCTTACATAGGCACATACCCAAAAGCCATGTCTATTCCTGTGTTGTAACCTTCTATTTTGACCTCGCCGTCAGTCACCGTGACATCCAATCAAGATTCAGAGATGGATATAACTGTTGACCTAGTTCTGTAAGCTAGAATCCTAATCTCTGACATCTTGGGTAAGAGTGACCTCGCATGACATGAACCAAGTGAAGGCCTTGGTCATCCTATTCTGCTCCATTCTCTCTTCAATGCCCAAACCATCATAACACTTCATCCTTCCATCCTCAACCCTCTGAATTATACATTCGGCAGCTTCTAATTTCTACACTTCAAATTCCCTGCAAATATTCACAGTGCTCATTCTTCTCAAATGACATCACCACTGCCTTCAGCCTTCTACCTGCTACATTTAAAAACTATGCCTCACACTTGTATGAAAATGCTGGTACCCAACCTGTCCTTTGAGCATTTTAATGGATTATTCGCATACAGTTTGTAACAAATTTTTAACAGATTAAGTTGTCCTCTATCCATAAAAAAAATATAGAGTCCAACAAACCTCATTTAAATAAATAAAAAAAAAACGTAAGGTACAGGTCCGCCATCACAAATCTGGCAAACAGTTATTCGGTTCCTTCAGTTATTCGGCACTAATTTTGGCTAGCATAATTTCAAATTTCCAGGGTCGCCACACCAACCTGCTGGTACTGTTTGGTGGTGCTACTTGCTGCATAAGTCACTCCAATTTCTTTTTCTCCATTTATTGTTTTAACCTGCTTGCTTTTAGCCCTAGCCATGGTTCCAATGAATAAAAGAAATGCTTCTCATTATGTAAAGCACCTACACAGTACATTGTACATTAAAGATAAGGTGGCTTTGAAGCCACTGTCGGTTGTCATGAGCTCAGTCTCATGATGCAGGAGAATATGCTTTATTACGCTAATATCAACACTACAGCTTACTTGCCTATCACAATTGATCTAATATGACAAACAATATAAATAACATAAAACATGTTAAATACTCCAGAATGAATAATATTTGGCATAACACCGAGCAGTTCGACGGAGGTATGAAGAGGATATGGTAAACAAATACCATTCTCCTATCCTTGTCTTGGAGGCTTATATTAGAGAAAACGGAGTATAGCACAGGGCTAACTATGATATACACTCGTAGTCCACCATAAACATGAAACAAAAAAAGTTACTTTCTCTCTATAGATTATCACACATAGCAGCATATGTGTAGAGAACCTAGGATAACCCCAAAAAAGTCAACGTGGCTTATTTTTAGTACCTGGATTGGGTTAGCCATATATGATTTTTGGTAAATATTCGATTCCCAGCCAGGGTAGAAACATTAGGTGTGTTTCTTTACACCTGTTGTATATGTTTACCCATCAGTAAATGGGTACCTGGGTGTTAGTCGACTAGTGTGGGTGTTATCCTGGGACACTGACCTAATTTTCTTGAAATACTCTGCATAACAAGTGCCTTTCTATACAGTAGTATGTCACTGATGTCAGCTAGGCCTGTATACCTTGTACATGTATGTGTAGTAAATAACGATATTTTTATTATTATTATTTTTATATTATTATTATTATTTTCTCTGTTACTGTTTGTTGGGTTATCTTATTCAAATTTGGGCAATGTATGATGGAAAAGATACTTCTTAACGTACACCAAAAATGAAAGAAATCAGACCATAAATAGCGGAATTCACTTCTCAGCCATTAGCGGCCGCTTAGCGGTATATTTTTGTAAAGTTATGGTTATACAGTGGACCCCCGCATAACGACATTAATCCGTTCATGAGAGCTCATTGTTATGCGAAATTATCGTTACGCGAATGAATTTTCCCCATAAGAAATAATGGAAATCAAATTAATCCGTGCAAGACACCCAAAAGTATGAAAAAAAAATTTTACCACATGAAATATACATTTTCCTACACACAAAGAAGGATACATACACAATAGTAGAGTAGTACATCCACAGTATACTGTATATTGTGCATGTACTACTCTACTAAATGAAGAATAAATGACACTTACCTTTATTGAAGATGCAGCAATGACTGATGAGACACTGTGTCCTGGGAGTGCCTTTTCCTCCTGAGTACTGTAGGTCCTGTTTGGCATTTTCTTCCAGAACAGGCCTTATCACACTGTGTATGCCACTACGATTCTTAAATCTCTCAAACCAACCTTTGCTGGCTTTAAATTCACCAATATGAGCACTAGTTCCAGGCGTTTTTCCCTGTTCACCTGGGTGTTAGTCGACTGGTGTGGGTTGCATCCTGGGAGACAAGATTAAGGACCCCAATGGAAATAAGTTACAGTCTTCGATGACAAACTTTTTTGGGTTATTCTGGGTGGCTAACCCTCTGGGGTTAATTGTTTCTTGGTATTCTCAATAAGCCACACCAACAACGGTGCTACAGCAGCAGCAGCTGACAGTGCTACAGCAGCAGCAGACGATGCAGCAGCAGCAGCAGCAGCAGCAGCAGCAGACGGTACTACAGCACCAGCAGCTGACAGTGCTACAGCAGCACCAGCAGCTGACAGTGCTACAGCAGCAGCTGACAGTGCTACAGCAGCAGCTGACAGTGCTACAGCAGCAGCTGACACTGCTACAGCAGCAGCTGACACTGCTACAGCAGCACCAGCAGCTGACACTGCTACAGCAGCACCAGCAGCAGACACTGCTACAGCAGCAGCAGCAGCAGCAGCAGCAGACACTGCTACAGCAGCAGCAGCAGCAGACACTGCTACAGCAGCAGCACCAGCAGCTGACACTGCTACAGCAGCAGCACCAGCAGCTGACACTGCTACAGCAGCAGCACCAGCAGCTGACACTGCTACAGCAGCAGCAGCACCAGCAGCAGACACTGCTACAGCAGCAGACACTGCTACAGCAGCAGACACTGCTACAGCAGCAGACACTGCTACAGCAGCAGACACTGCTACAGCAGCAGACACTGCTACAGCAGCAGACACTGCTACAGCAGCAGACACTGCTACAGCAGCAGTGCTACAGCAGCAGTGCTACAGCAGCAGTGCTACAGCAGCAGTGCTACAGCAGCAGACAGTGCTACAGCAGCAGACAGTGCTACAGCAGCAGACAGTGCTACAGCAGCAGACAGTGCTACAGCAGCAGACAGTGCTACAGCAGCAGACAGTGCTACAGCAGCAGACAGTGCTACAGCAGCAGACAGTGCTACAGCAGCAGACAGTGCTACAGCAGCAGACAGTGCTACAGCAGCAGACAGTGCTACAGCAGCAGACAGTGCTACAGCAGCAGACAGTGCTACAGCAGCAGACAGTGCTACAGCAGCAGACAGTGCTACAGCAGCAGACAGTGCTACAGCAGCAGACAGTGCTACAGCAGCAGACAGTGCTACAGCAGCAGACAGTGCTACAGCAGCAGACAGTGCTACAGCAGCAGACAGTGCTACAGCAGCAGACAGTGCTACAGCAGCAGACAGTGCTACAGCAGCAGACAGTGCTACAGCAGCAGACAGTGCTACAGCAGCAGACAGTGCTACAGCAGCAGACAGTGCTACAGCAGCAGACAGTGCTACAGCAGCAGACAGTGCTACAGCAGCAGACAGTGCTACAGCAGCAGACAGTGCTACAGCAGCAGACAGTGCTACAGCAGCAGACAGTGCTACAGCAGCAGTGCTACAGCAGCAGTGCTACAGCAGCAGTGCTACAGCAGCAGTGCTACAGCAGCAGTGCTACAGCAGCAGCAGACAGTGCTACAGCAGCAGCAGACAGTGCTACAGCAGCAGCAGACAGTGCTACAGCAGCAGCAGACAGTGCTACAGCAGCAGCAGACAGTGCTACAGCAGCAGCAGACAGTGCTACAGCAGCAGCAGACAGTGCTACAGCAGCAGCAGACAGTGCTACAGCAGCAGCAGACAGTGCTACAGCAGCAGCAGACAGTGCTACAGCAGCAGCAGACAGTGCTACAGCAGCAGCAGACAGTGCTACAGCAGCAGCAGACAGTGCTACAGCAGCAGCAGACGATGCTACAGCAGCAGCAGACGATGCTACAGCAGCAGCAGACGATGCTACAGCAGCAGCAGACGATGCTACAGCAGCAGCAGACGATGCTACAGCAGCAGCAGACGATGCTACAGCAGCAGCAGACGATGCTACAGCAGCAGCAGACGATGCTACAGCAGCAGCAGACGATGCTACAGCAGCAGCAGACGATGCTGCAGCAGCAGCAGACGATGCTACAGCAGCAGCAGACGATGCTACAGCAGCAGCAGACGGTACTACAGCAGCAGCAGCAGACGGTACTACAGCAGCAGCTGATGGTGCTACAGCAGCAGCAGCAGCAGCAGTTGACCATGGTACCACAGTATGTATTTCGATAATATTTCTCACCCTTTTTACCACAGGGTTGGCACTAGAAGCTTTCTTGGGGCCCATGGTCACTTATTTTGCAGATAAAATCGCCAAAAACACTGTAATAATACGAAATGTTACGATTGTATGCTTGGATGTTACCGCGGAGGCTGGCTTGTAAACAATGCTACCGGCGGAACATGTGAGGCTGGCTCAGGCCGCACACTAGACGCGTCTCGGACGAACAGCGTTGAGCGGGTTTTTTAGCGGTATGCGAGGCAAAATCTTAGCGATAAAATGTATCGGTATGCGGATTTAACGTTATGTAAGGCCAACGGTATGCGGGGGTCCACTGTATTCTCATTTTTTCGGTCTCATTTGATAGAATGAAAGATATATTACAGAAATAGACATGATTTTGATTGCTTTCATGACGAAAAGTACCTTGAAATTTCACTCACAGTAGCGAAAATGTTCTATTCTTTAGCGAAGCTCAAGAGTAAACAAATGACATCGTCCAGTACCTGTCCGCCTGCCAGTCCAAATTCCAATACGGAGTCAAGAATGGATTGACATTATTTATACAATTACAATAATGCAGTAGTCTGCATAACAGTAAATCTCCTATTATTTTTTTTTTTGTGAATAAAAATTCCAAATGGTAAGCAAGAGTAATATAAGAGGGGCCTGGAGCTGTGACTAATGAGCAGAGAAAATGCTATTTTAGTTCCAGGAATGTCTGCATTGTTTATTCTGGACCCTATTTTGAAATTGGCATCTGTTGAAATTTGTGTGAAATCAGTCAAATTGCCAATTTCTGACCACTTTATTGGGTAGTTGAAATAAGTGAATGGGCGGTTTCTTGTACCCAGTTGACAGACTAGAAGTAAATAAGTTTATTCAGGTATACACAAATACAGTTACATAGATTATCATACATAGCAGCGTATGTATAGAGAACCTAGGATAACCCAGAAAAGTCAAAGTGACTTATTTCCAGTACCTGGCTTGGGCTTGCCATATATGATTTTTGGTAAATATTTTTTTTTCTCGGTTGTTTGTTGGGCTATCTCATTGAAACTTGGGCATTGCATGATGGAAAGATGCTTCTTAACGTACAACAAAAATAAAAATGACGGACGATAAATAAGGGAGTTCACTTCTCAGCCATTAGCCGCCTCTTTGCAGTATATTTTCGTATGGTTTTTATGGCTGTATTCTCAATTTTTGACTCATTTGATATAATGGAAGATAAATTACAGAAATAGACATGATTTTGATTGCTTTCATGACGAAAAGTACCTTGAAATTGAGCTCAAAGTGTGGAAATGTTCGATTTTTGCCAATGTTCAATGAACTGTTTAAGTCAAGTTGGTTAATTTTATCAAGTGTATTCTAACTTAACCACTCTGTAATTCGGCAAACTCAGTAATCCGGCACACTACAGGTCCCAATGATGCCGGATTTGTGATGGAGGACCTGTAATAAAATCTGTGCCACAAACAGAAAATGGGCAGTCACTGTACACTGCCTAAGAATATCAGTCATAATTCAACTGTTCAAGGGGTCAAGGCCCCCCCCCTTTTTTTTTTGGTCCAATTTCTATGAAAGTTTGTCCTGTGATTTAAAGAAGCAGTTTGCAGCCTACACACTTGTTAGTATTGACTTCATATTGCAAAATTTTTGTTTTTTTCGTAAAACCCTCGCTGGCCTACAAAACTGGCAAGATGTACAATGTTCTAGTCAACATCAGATGAAAGAGTTAGATTTTCTAAATTTCAAAGTTTTTTGCAAGAAATGTCAATAGTTTGCATAATAAAAAATTGAAATTTGTTTTTTTTTTTAAGAGTTTTTTGGGAGAATAAGAGTCAATAAAAACAAAATGGTAAAACATATTGCAAATCGCCTCTGAAGATTAATAGAACCATCATTCATCAACAATATGTGAAAAAATTATGACACTATTAATGCTCATTGAAAAAATTAAACTAATGTCAGTAACTTATTCCCGAGTTATTCTTTTTTTTTTTTTTTCTATAAAACTCTATGGACATGGCGTGCCAAATCTGAGCGTGTTGCAAACCCCCATCATTGTTGACAACCCAGAGGCAACTGAGCAACAACCACTGCATGCTCTTCACTTTAGTCCTCACAGAACTTGCCATGTTGAGTATTTAGAATGAAAATCATAATAGTAATTTCTGGAGTAAAAAAAAAAAAAAAAACACTAATTGCCAACATGTCCACTTGACAGCAAAAACATAAAAATTACATATCTGAAAAAACATACTTAGAAATATGATAGAAACAAACTGATTGCATCAACATGTTGCCAGAATTTTGCACTATTTTTTGGTAAGTAAACCAAAGAATGGAGAGAATGGAGCAAAACAGAATAACTTCAAGAGTGTATCAGTCTGTAGTGGAAGGAAGGCGGGGTAGGGGTCGGCCTAGGAAAGGTTGGAGGGAGGGGGTAAAGGAGGTTTTGTGTGCGAAGGGGCTTGGACTTCCAGCAGGCATGCGTGAGCGTGTTTGGCAGGAGTGAATGGAGACAAATGGTTTTTAATACTTGACGTGCTGTTGGAGTGTGAGCAAAGTAACATTTATGAAAGGGTTCAGGGAAACCGGCAGGCCGGACTCGAGTCCTGGAGATCGGAAGTACAGTGCCTGCACTCTGAAGGAGGGTTGTTAATGTTGCAGTTTAAAAACTGTAGTGTAAAGCACCCTTCTGGCAAGACAGTGATGGAGTGAATGATGGTGAAAGTTTTTCTTTTTCGGGCCACCCTGCCTTGGTGGGAATCGGCCAGTGTGATAAAAAATAAAAAATAAACCTTAATTTCCATAATTTTTCAACTTCAATTTTAAAATCTCTGAAGACAAAGGGCCTTGGTCCCTCAAGGTACCTTCAACAACCCCATCATATGATCATTTACACAACAGTGACTATTTCTGTGGTTAAGAGGACAGGCTGTGGTGCCACTATACTCTGGTAACATATGATATGTCTTCATAAACTTTTCTCTCCACAGATGCTTCAACACACCACCTGCTCAATGGTTTACCTCATCTGCTCAATGGTTTACTTCATCTTTCACAGACCCACCGGCAGAAATGTTCACATCTAAACACGAAAATATTTACTTCCTCCTTATTCCCTTCAATATGATATTCAATTTTTCAAAAAATTTTGTTACTCGCATAACCCATAAGTTTCCATATTCACTTAATTTTCTTCTTTTTCAAATCATCCACCAACTTTGAATCTTGCCTTTAAATCTGCCCAATGTAACTTTATTAACAACTGTGACAGTTCCACTTTCAATTTTTTTTTTAAACAATGGCAGTCTCCCACCAAGGTAGGGTGCCCAGAAAAGAAAAACTTTCAAGATAATTCACTATCATTGTCTTTCCAAAGGTGCACTGATAATATGGTTCAGCTGCCCCTCCAAACTGCAAACATTCCCACCCCACCTTCAGAGTGCTGGCACTGTACTTCTCACCTCCAGGACTCAAATCTGCCTAAGTGGTATCCCTGAATCCCTTCACAAACGCTATCCTGCTCACAGCTTATCAAGTCCCAGAAACTATTTGCCTCCATTCACTCCTATTTAACATGCTCATCAATGCTTGAGGGATGTCCAAGACCCTCACATACAAAACCTCTTACCTCCCTCCCTTCCAACCTCTCTTATGGTAACTCCTACCCAGCCTTCCCTCCACTACCGATTTATATCCTATTATATCCTATTTTATCCAATCTTAAATGCCCAAACCACAACAACCCCTCTTCAGCCCTCTAAATAATACTTTTAGTAACCTCACACCTAATCTCCAAGCTATGAATTCTCTGCATAATACTCACACTACACAATGCCCTCAGACATATCTCCACAGCCTCCAGCTGTGTCTTTGCTGCAACACTCGACCCATCCTTCACACCCATAGAAGTGTGTTAGTACCACTATACTCTCATACATCCCCCCCTCCCCCCCCCCCCTTTTAAGGAAAACATTCTTTGTCTCCACAGATTCCTCAATGGACTACCCACCATTTTTCATTCATCAATTCTATAGTTCACCTCATATTTCACAGACCCATCCAATGACAAGTCCACTCACATACTCCATCCTTCCAATCTGACATCCAAATTTTCATTACCTAAATCATTTGTTACCCTCATCACCTTGCTCTTTCCAATATTCACTTTTAATTTCCTTCTTTTACATACCCTCCAAAATCTGTCCACCAACTTCTGCAATTTCTCTTCAGAATTTCCCAAAAGCACAGTATCAGCAAAAAGCAACTGTGACAACTCCCATTTTGTGTTCTTTATCTTCCAGTCCCACACCTTCGTAGAACCACATTTATAAACATGTTAAACAACCATAATGATATCACACATCCCTGTCTAAGGCCTACTTTTAGTGAAAAGTAATCCACTCTCTCCTACAAACCACAACCCATCTCACTAACCTATTCCATACATTTGCAACATCTGCCAAATGGCTTCCCTATCTACCCTATCATGCCGTTTCCAAATCCATAAATGTAACAAAAAGTTGCACACTTCAAAGTATTGGTCAATTATGAGCTGCAATGTAGACTACACATAAATAACAAAAAGGCACAATACCGTGACTGGAACGATACACAAATAACCCGCACATAAAAGACAGAAGCTTACGACGACATTTCGGTCCGACTTGGACCATTGACAAAGTCACACTGACTTTGTCAATGGTCCAAGTCGGACCGAAACGTCATCGTAAGCTTCTGTCTTTTATGTGCGGGTTATTTGTGTAGACTACACATACTCTACCTTTCCCTAAAACTTTGTTCCTCTGTAATCCTACGTTCTGCCTTACCCTTATTTATTTCAATAATAATTCTATTCTATACTTTACCCAGTACAGTGGACCCTCGACCAACGATGGCATTGATTAACGATAAATCCGACCAGCGATACATTTTACCACAAAAATTTTGCCTCTACTAGCGCTAAAAAACTCTACCAACACTATTCGTTCCGTCTGAGACGTGTCCATTTCTGGCCAGTGTTTACAAGCCAGCCAGCCACCACGGTCGCTTCCAAGCATACAATCGGAACATTTCATATTATCACAGCCTTTTTAGTGATTGCACCTGCAAAATAAGTCACCATGGGCCCCAAGAAAGCTTCTAGTGCCAACCCTATAGCAAAAAGGGTGAGAATTACTATGGATATGAAGAAAGAGATCATTGTTAAGTATGAAAGTGGAGTGCGTGTCTCCGAGCTGGCCAGGTTGTACACAAAACCCCAATCAACCATCGCTACTATTGTGGCCAAGAAAACGGCAATCAAGGAAGCTGTTCTTGCCAAAGGTGCAACTATGTTTTCGAAACTGAGATCGCAAGTGATAGAAGATGTTGAGAGACTGTTATTGGTGTGGATAAACGAAAAACAGATAGCAGGAGATAGCATCTCTCAAGCGATCATATGTGAAAAGGCTAGGAAGTTGCATGAGGATTTAATTAGAAAAATGCCAGCAACTAGTGGTGATGCGAGTGAATTTAAGGCCAGCAAAGGTTGGTTTGAGAAATTTAAGAATCGTAGTGGCATACATAGTGTGGTAAGGCATGGCGAGGCTGCCAGTTTGGACCAAAAAGCAGCTGAAAAATATGTGCAGGAATTCAAGGAGCACATAGACAGTGAAGAATTGAAACCTGAAGAAGTGTTTAATTGTGACACTGACAATGTTGTTAAATACTTTAGGAATGTCATAAAGGAACGGGAGGTACAGGCCTCTATGGACAGATATGTTGTGCGACAGAGGTCCAGTGACTCAAGCTGGTCCTAGTGGCATTAAAAGAAGAAGGGAAGTAACCCCGAAAAAGGACTTGCCACCTCAAGTCCTAATGGAAGGGGATTCCCCTTCTAAACATTAACACCAACACACTCCCATCCTATCAATCATCACCAGATCTTCAATAAAGTTAAGTGTCATGTAACTCTGCATGTCTTCTTCAGTTTGTGTGTATTTAAATTAATATTTCACGTGGTAAAAAAACTTTTTCAATACTTTTGGGTCTCTTGCACGGATTAATTTGATTTCCATTATTTCTTATGGGGAAAATTAACTCTACTAACGATAATTTCGATTAACGATGAGCTCTCAGGAACGGATTAATATCGCTGGTCAAGGGTCCAATGTATACTCAACAGACATTCCTCTATAATTTTTAAATACTCTCTTGTCTCCTTTTCCTCAGTATAAAGATACTAAGCATGCTTGGAGAAATTACCATCAAACCTCTTGACAAGTTCCTAAAGTCTGTTGCAGATCAGCCAGGTCTGGACTACCAGCACATGGCACCAACAGCCTGATTGATAAGATCGACAACAAGGAGGTCTACTTTGGGATTGGAATGCGGAGGTATTGACCCCAAAATCGATGCAAGGTAAATGCTCAGCCAATCTTTGGTACCATTACTTCATGTTTTTGCTTTTAACAGACTGGCTGTCTCGCACCAAGGCAGGGTGACCCGAAAAAGAAAAAACACTTTCACCATCACTTGCTCTACTGTCTTGCCAGAGGCATGCCGACACTACAGTTCAAAACTGCAAATATCCCCACCCCGCCTTCACATTGCAGGCACTATACTTCCCACCTCCGGGACTCAAATCAGGCTAACCAATTTCCCTGAATCCCTTTATAAATGTTATGCTGCTCACACTCCAACAGCACATCAAGTCAAAAACCACTTCTCTTCACTCACTCCTAACATGGTTACACATTCATTCTGAAAGTCTAAGCTCCTTGTACACAAAACCCCCCTTTACCCACTCCCTCCAACCTTCCTTAGGATTACCCTTACCCTGCCTTCCCTCCACTACAGATTTGCAAGTCCTCCTATTTTGTTCCATCCTCTCTTCAGCCCTCTGGATAATACTTTTAAAACCCTGCACCTCCTCCTAATCTCCAAGCCAGGAATTCTCTGCATAATATTCACACCACACATTGCCCTCAGACACGACATCTCCACTGCCTCCAGCCGCCTCCTTGCTTCAACATTCATACCCATATATGAGTTTTGGTACCACTGTATTCCCACACATACACATTTCTGCCTCCATGCATTTTTTTTTTTAAAAAGTCGGCCATCTCCCACCGAGGCAGGGTGACCCAAAAAGAAAAAATCCCCAAAAAGAAAATACTTTCACCATCATTCAACACTTTCACCTCCCTCACACAATCACTTTTTGCAGAGGTGCTCAGAATACAACAGTTTAAAAGCATATACGTATAAAGATACACAACATATCCCTCCAATCTGCCAATATCCCAAACCCCTCCTTTAAAGTGCAGGCATTGTACTTCCCATTTCCAGAACTCAAGTCTGGCTATATAAATAACCGGTTTCCCTGAATCCCTTCAATCCATGGATACATTGAACAAATACACCAACCAGACCAAATTATATCACCACCTGCTGTTAACATATCAAGTCTTAACCCCTGTCTGTCCCAGCTACATTACTCCATCATTCTACCCACTGTCCCAGCTGCTTGACTATCATTCTACCCACTGTCCCAGCTGCTTGACTATCATTCTACCCACTGTCCCAGCTGCTTGACTATCATTCTACCCACTGTCCCAGCTGCTTGACTATCATTCTACCCACTGTCCCAGCTGCTTGACTATCATTCTACCCACTGTCCCAGCTGCTTGACTATCATTCTACCCACTGTCCCAGCTGCTTGACTATCATTCTACCCACTGTCCCAGCTGCTTGACTATCATTCTACCCACTGTCCCAGCTGCTTGACTATCATTCTACCCACTGTCCCAGCTGCTTGACTATCATTCTACCCACTGTCCCAGCTGCTTGACTATCATTCTACCCACTGTCCCAGCTGCTTGACTATCACTCTACCCACTGTCCCAGCTGCTTGACTATCACTCTACCCACTGTCTCATACACTTCACCCACACTTACCTCTAGCCCTTCTCTCCTGCAACCATTATTCCTCCTTGCTAAATTAATAACATTCACCAAAACCTCAAAGCATTCTATCTTTCTAGCAGCCAGAATGTGAGAATAAGTGTGCTGAATGATAGTACAAGCCCAGTGAACAATACCTGTTCTCACAATAATGCTAATGCCTAAAGTATTTGGAAAGAGACACTGCGAACACCAGGACTTTATTTTTAACACTTCAGCCATCTCCCATGGAGGTAGGGTGACCCAACAACAAAGAAAACACTTCCACTGTCACTCATGCAATCACTGTCTTGCCAGAAGGGTGTCGAAATCACACTAGTTAGATGACCCTCCAATGCTGCAACATCCACCACCCCTTCAGAGTGCAAGCACTAAATGTACATCTTGAATGACTAAGGTCCCAGGATGTGAAGGTTTCCAAAAGAATGTCCTAGAGTAGCATTTTGTGTTTTCCAATAGTTGTATGTTGCATAACTCAATAAGCACCACCTAAAGCACCTTGCTCAGCCAGGGATTGTGGGGTTTATGTTAAACTGCACCTGTTAGCACCAATAGCCTGATTGAGCAGGATATCAACAGAGAACCATGGTCCCTGAATCAACAAGCTGGCAGAAAATTCATTACAAAAACAATGGTCTACGCACCCAAAAATTTCCGCAAGTTCTTCACTGGGACTGTTCTTTCGGCCTGCTAGCAAGGCATATAGTTTCTGTAGACCAGAGGTAACCACAGTCAGTGGGTTGTTGCTGACAGTGGGACGATCTATCGTGTACCGACGACCCGTGATTGGTGTTTGTGGCACTAGATGATGATCGCCCTCAAATGACTGCAAGAAAATATTAAGTCTTAAAATAATTTTTTTTTTAAGTGGAATTATAGTCAATACCATGATCGCGCTCAGCAGTCATGAACACGGAGTTCCATCCAACACCAAGCATGAGCAACTAAACTGTCCCTAGACTTAAGCTGTTCAATTTATTCTCTACCGACTCATTTTTTAAATTCCAAATTGATTTAGGGGCAAAGATGAATGTCCATCTGAAGGCATAAGGATGATGAAAATGTGAAGAGTGCATTTAGAAAGCCTGTACAAGCAACAGCCAGAGGGAGTCAGTTGTGTACAACTTGCAACCTATCTAATCAAATTTTAAATTATCACAACTTTCTTTGCACTAAGTGAATTACATCTATCAGTAACAGACATTCCTACCTACTGGCAGATTTACCAGTTAGTTGCATCGCCTAAAATGAGCTACATTTATGTGAAACATCACTAAGATATGCACCAGTATACAAGCGATTATTCTAGATCTGCTAAATCCTAATCAGAGCTTAAGAGGTTCTTACATTCAGAACTGTCAGCAAAGTGTTCCTTGCAAAGTTAACTTAAATGGTTAACAATTCGAAATGAACAATGTTCAGGAATGATTGACATTAATAAATTTATTTAGGTACAGCTATATATAATATAGCTACACAAATTATCATCGAGACACTTATGCAACATATGGGAATCTTCATTGAAGAAACGTTTCGCCACACAGTGGCTTCATCAGTCCAATACAAAGTAGAAATGGGTAAGGAGAGGAGTAGTTTGAGGTAATCAGTCCCTCAACCTGGAATCGATGTGTTCAGTCCATCATTCTTGTAGGAAGTACAGCATAGGGCCAGAGAGGTGGCTTATATACTGCAGTCAGAAGAGTCGAAGCAGGAGGAGGCAGGATCACAGTGGGACCTGCCACTAGTGTAAGTAGGTCGTTGCCCGAAGGTTGGACAAGCGTTGAAGTCTTTGTACCAAGATCCCATGATGTTGCAGTGTCTGACAGATGTGATGAATGGTTTTGAAAACCAACAAGTTAAAGAACTGAGACACTTGTCGGTTTTCAAAACCATTCATCACACAAATTATCGTACATAGCAACATGTTGGTAAATTACCAAGAAGAATCCAAAGTAAGTCAGAAAAGTGACATTTCTATTGGGATCCATTATTTTCATCACTCATACGAGTCCCATACAATACGTGGACAGGACCTGACTGGCCGTGTTCTCTTTCTATTCAGTGTCTTGATACCTGTAAGTGGATGTGGTTACAGCTACAACTGCATACTGATTTGTGATTTTTTTATTCTTTTTAAAAATTTTACTTATGTTTTTAAGTTTACTGATTTTACAATTTAATACAAGTACATTTGTACTGTAACATGACTTAAGACGTATGGTGTGCAAATGGCGGCTTGTGTGTATAACTACCATATACTGCAATTCTACTTTTGCTTTTTATATGATAATGTTCTCTTAATATCAGGATTGTTTGAGGCCAGTAGAAGTATTCTTACGGGAGGTTTGATGGTAAACTAGTGAATCAGCCTACTGATACTAACATAGTTCATCCCACTCGATCGCCTGGTTTACCTTAGCTTACCGTTGCTAAGAGCAAACAAATTTTTATGATTATTTTTTATTTACAGCGTCTCCTCACTTAACAACAGAGTTCTGTTCCTAAGACCATGATGGTAAACGAATTCGTCGTTAAGCGAGGAGCATACTATATGGTAGTTGATTTGTGTCTACCATCTTTGATACTGTTATAATGTCACCTTTGCACTATTTACAACATTTCTAGTACATTTTTAAAAGTTTATACAGTAGTGTACTGTATATTGTAATAAAAAGAATAGAGGAAATAGCTCTAATATACATTATTTAGGTATGCATACTGATCAGATAGCCCGTCGTAAGTCTGACTCATCAGTAAGCGAGTACAGTGCTAAGTGAGGAGAGGCTGTATTCAATATTTCATACAAAACAGTTTACATAATTCATCACTCGGTCATATACAGGAGCTAAGATTACCACATAGCATTGAAAAAACTTTCTACAATTAGGTCGAGGACTGAGTAATACTGGTGTGACTTGGACCTGCCTAGCATGGGCCACTGGGCTTGCCACACTGCTCCTTTTTTATGTCCTTGTGTAACCTTTGGCATCCAAGACAATGGGTAAATTCCCGAGATATTTTTGAAAGAGAAAAAAGAAAAGAGAAAACAAGAAAGGAGAGAGAAAACGAGAAAGAAAACGAGAATGAGAAAAAAAGAAAAAAAGGGAAAGAAAAAAAAGAGAAAAAAAAGAAAAAAGATAGAAAAAAGGGAAAGAAAAAGAAAAAAAAGAAAAAAAAGAGAGAAAAAAAGAGGAAAAAAGAAAAAAAGAAAAAAAAGAAAAAAAAGAAAAAAAAAGAAAAAAAGAGAAAGATAAAAGAGAAAAAAAAGAGAAAAAGAGAAAAAGAGAAAAAAAAAGAGAAAAAGAGAGAAAAAGAGAAAGAGAAAAAGAGAAAGAGAAAAAGAGAGAAAGAGAAAAAAAGAGAAAAAGAGAGAGAAAAAGAGAGAAAGAGAAAGAAAAAGAGAAAAAGAGAGAAAAAGAGAGAAAAAGAGAGAAAAAGAGAGAAAAAGAGAGAAAAAGAGAGAAAAAGAGAGAAAAAGAGAGAAAAAGAGAGAAAAAGAGAGAAAAAGAGAGAAAAAGAGAGAAAAAGAGAAAAAGAGAAAAAGAGAAAAAGAGAAAAAGAGAAAAAGAGAAAAGAGAAAAGAGAAAAGAGAAAAGAGAAAAGAGAAAAGAGAAAAGAGAAAAGAGAAAAGAGAAAAGAGAAAAGAGAGAAAAGAGAAAAGAGAGAAAAGAGAGAAAAGAGAGAAGAGAGAAAAGAGAGAAGAGAGAAAAAGAGAGAAAAAAGAGAAAAAGAGAGAAAAAGAGAGAAAGAGAAACAAAGAGAAAAAAGAGAAAGAGAAAAAAAGAGAAAAAAAAGAGAAAGAGAGAAAGAGAAAGAGAAAAGGAGAGAAAGAAAATGAGAAAAAGAGAGAAAAGGAGAGAAAGAAAGAGAAAAAGAGAAAGAGAAAAGGATAGAGAGAAAGAGAAAAAAAAGAAAAAGAGAGAAAGAGAAAAGGAGAGAAAAAAAGAGAAAGAGAGAAAACGAAAGAGAATGAGAGAAAACGAAAGAGAAAGAGAGAAAGAAAAAGAGAAAAAGAAAAAAAAGAAAAAGAAAAAAAAGAAAAAAAGAGAAAGTGAGAAAAAGAGAAAGAGAGAAAGAAAGAGAAAGAGAGAGAAAGAGAGAAAGAGAAAGAGAAAGAGAGACAAAGAGAAAGAGAAAGAGAAAAAGAGAAAAAGAGAAAAAGAGAAAAAGAGAAAAAGAGAAAAAGAGAAAAAGAGAAAAAGAGAAAAAGAGAGAGAAAGAGAGAAAGAGAAAAATAGAAAAATAGAAAAAGAGAAAAAGAAAAAGAGAGAAAAAGAGAGAAAAAGAGAGAAAAAGAGAGAAAAAGAGAGAAAAAGAGAGAAAAAGAGAGAAAAAGAGAGAAAAAGAGAGAAAAAGAGAGAAAAAGAGAAAAAAGAGAAAAAGAGAAAAAGAGAGAAAAAGAGAGAAAAAGAGAAAAAGAGAGAAAAAGAGAGAAAAAGAGAAAGAGAAAAAGAGAGAAAAAGAGAGAAAGAGAGAGAAAAAGAGAGAAAAAGAGAAAAAGAGAGAAAAAGAGAGAAAAAGAGAGAAAAAGAGAGAAAAAGAGAGAAAGAGAAAAAGAGAGAAAGAGAAAAAGAGAGAAAGAGAAAAAGAGAGAAAAAGAGAGAAAAAGAGAGAAAAAGAGAGAAAAAGAGAGAAAAAAGAGAAAAAGAGAGAAAAAAGAGAGAAAAAAGAGAGAAAGAGAAACAAAGAGAAAAAAGAGAAAGAGAAAAAAAGAGAAAAAAAAGAGAAAGAGAGAAAGAGAAAGAGAAAAGGAGAGAAAGAAAATGAGAGAAAAAGAGAGAAAAGGAGAGAAAGAAAGAGAAAAAGAGAAAGAGAAAAGGATAGAGAGAAAGAAAAAAAAGAAAAAGAGAGAAAGAGAAAAGGAGAGAAAAAAAGAGAAAGAGAAAACGAAAGAGAATGAGAGAAAACGAAAGAGAAAGAGAGAAAGAAAAAGAGAAAAAGAAAAAAAAGAAAAAGAAAAAAAAGAAAAAAAGAGAAAGTGAGAAAAAGAGAAAGAGAGAAAGAGAAAGAGAGAAAGAGAAAGAGAAAGAGAGAGAAAGAGAAAGAGAAAAAGAGAAAAAGAGAAAAAGAGAAAAAGAGAAAAAGAGAAAAAGAGAAAAAGAGAGAGAAAGAGAGAAAGAGAGAAAGAGAGAAAGAGAGAAAGAGAAAAAGAAAAAGAGAAAAAGAGAGAAAAAGAAAGAAAAAAAGAGAAAAAGAGAGAAAAAGAGAGAAAAAGAGAGAAAAAGAGAAAGAGAGAAAAAGAGAGAAAGAGAGAAAGAGAAAAAGAAAAAGAGAGAAAAAGAGAGAAAGAAAAAGAGAGAAAAAGAGAGAAAAAGAGAGAAAAAGAGAAAAAGAGAAAAAGAGAGAAAAAGAGAGAAAAAGAGAGAAAAAGAGAAAGAGAAAAAGAGAGAAAAAGAGAAAAAGAGAGAAAGAGAGAGAAAGAGAGAGAAAAAGAGAGAAAAAGAGAAAAAGAGAGAAAAAGAGAGAAAAAGAGAGAAAAAGAGAAAAAGAGAGAAAAAGAGAGAAAGAGAAAAAGAGAGAAAGAGAAAAAGAGAGAAAGAGAAAAAGAGAGAAAAAGAGAGAAAAAGAGAGAAAGAGAGAAAAAGAGAGAAAAAGAGAGAAAAAGAGAGAAAAAGAGAGAAAGAGAAAAAGAGAGAAAAAGAGAGAAAAAGAGAAAAAGAGAAAAAGAGAAAAAGAGAGAAAGAGAGAGAAAAAGAGAGAAAAAGAGAGAAAAAGAGAGAAAGAGAGAAAAAGAGAGAAAAAGAGAAAAAGAGAGAAAAAGAGAGAAAAAGAGAAAAAGAGAGAAAAAGAGAGAAAAAGAGAGAAAAAGAGAGAAAAAGAGAGAAAAAGAGAAAAAGAGAAAAAGAGAGAAAAAGAGAGAAAAAGAGAGAAAAAGAGTATGCGAGATAAGGGTATACGAGTGAATGGTACAATGCCAGGAGAGCTGATTGTGGAACATAGTACCGTATCTTTGATAGTATGCCTACAGTCTTAGAGATTTTCTTGGTGATTTGTTGAATGTGTCTGGAACTTAAGGCTACTGTCAAGGTGGATACATAGGAATTTTCCCTCTGCAAGTCTTGTGACTGATGATCCATTTAGCGTTATTTTAAGTGGATCATTTGCAGCTTTGTTTCCAAACTGAATGAAATAGGTTTTATCAGTACTCAGGGTAAGTTTATTAGTCATCATCCAGGCAGATATTTTCTGCAATTCGGCATTGATAGTGTTGGAGTGTATGATTGGGTTTGGGTGGGAGAAGACGTACATATGTACAGTGGACCCCCGCATACCGTCGCCATCACATAACGTACAATCCGCATACCGCTCGCTTTTATCGCAAAAATTTTGCCTCGCATACCGCTCAAAAACCCACTCACCGCTCTTCGTCCGAGACGCGTCCAATGTGCGCCCTTAGCCAGCCTCACATGTGTCGCTGGTGGCAATGTTTACCAGCCTGCCTCCGCGGTAACATCCAAGCATACAATCGGAACATTTCGTATTATTACATTGTTTTTGGTGATTTTATCTGCCAAATAAGTGACCATGGGCCCCAAGAAACTCCCAGACCGTAAGCCTATGAAAGACAGGCTTACTCTGTTGATGTGTTCCAATGCTACTGGTGATTGCAAAGTGAAGCCTTTATTAGTGTATCACTCTGAAACTCCCAGACCGTTCAGGCAAAAGAATGTCCTCAAGGAGAATTTGTGTGTGCTGTGGAGGGCAAACAGTAAGGCATGGGTCACTAGGGACTTTTTCTATGACTGGTTACACCATGCATTTGCCCCCAATGTGAAAGATTACCTAACTGAAAAGAAATTAGAACTTAAGTGCCTCGTGTTAGACAATGCCCCTGGTCATCCTACAGACGTGGCAGAGCGACTTTATGGGGACATGAAATTCATTAAGGTGAAGTTTTTGCCTCCTAATACCACTCCTCTCCTGCAGCCCATGGACCAGCAGGTTATTGCAAACTTCAAAAACCTGTACACAAAAGCTCTGTTTGAAAGGTGCTTTGTAGTGACCTCAGAAACTCAACTGACTAAGAGAGTTTTGGAGAGAGCACTTTAATATCCTCAATTGTGTAAACCTTATTATAGGTAAGGCTTGGGAGGGAGTGACTAAGAAGACCTTGAACTCTGCTTGGAAGAAACTGTGGCCAGAATGTGTAGACAAAAGGGATTTTGAAGGGTTTGAGGCTAACCCTGAGAGGATTATGCCAGTTGAGGAATCCATTGTGGCATTGGGAAAGTCCTTGGGGTTGGAGGTTAGTGGGGAGGATGTGGAAGAGTTGGTGGAGGAGGACAATGAAGAACTAACCAATGATGAGCTGATAGATCAACTTCAACAGCAAGAGGCCAGACCTGAGGAAACTGGTTCAGAGGAGGGAGAGAGAAATTGAAGAAGTTGCCTACTACAAAGATTAAGGAAATTCAGTGCAAGTGGCTTGAAGTGCAAACCTTCATGGATGAAAATCACCCTCACGCAGCTATTGCAACCCGTGTTGGCAACCTGTACACTGACAATGTTGTGAAACACTTTAGGGAAGTCATAAAGGAACGAGAGGTACAGGCCACTATGGACAGATATGTTGTGCGAAAGAAGTCCAGTGACTCTGAAGCTGGTCCTAGTGGCATTAAAAGAAGAAGGGAAGTAACTCTCAGAAAAGGACTCGACACCTCAAGTCTTAATGGAAGGATTCCCTTCTAAACACTAACACACACTCTCCCCTCCTCCCATCCCATCAATCACCACCAGATCTTCAATAAAAGTAAGTGTCATGTAATTGTGCATGCCTTTTTCAGTTTGTGTGTATTAAAATTAACATTTCATGTGGTAAAATTTTTTTTTTTTTCATTCTTTTGGGTGTCTTGCACGGATTAATTTGATTTCCATTATTTCTTATGGGGAAAATTCATTCGCATACCGATCATTTCGCATAACAAAGAGCCCTCTTGCATGGATTAAAGTCGCTATGCGGGGGTCCACTGTAGTGTCATCTGCAAATAATATGGATTTGAGTAGCTGTGATGCATTCGGTAGATCATTTGTGTAGATGAGAAAGAGGAGTGGTTTAAGGACACTTCCTTGTGGGACTCCTACTGTGATTGGTTGGGTGGAAGAGTTTGCACCATTTGCATACACATATTTTGTTTTGCTACTAAGGTATGACTTGAGGTAGTTGGAGTGGCCTCTGATACCATAGTGCGTTAATTTAGAGTACAGCAGTTCATGGTCAACTGTATCGAAAGCTTTATATAAATCAATGAAAATGACCAGCGGGACTTGTTTTTGAGTGGGGCATATATTAGTTCTAGCATGTGTGATAGCATCATATGTGCTTTTATTATTCCCAAATCCAAACTGACAAGGGTGTAATATGTTGTGCGAGACGAGGTAGGAATAGATCCGTCTATGAATTAATTTTTCAAAGATTTTAGAGACCAGTGGTAAGTTAGAATTGGTCTATAGTTATTAAAGTTAGCTTGGTCACCTCCTTTATGGATCGGAGTGACCCTCGCTACTTTGAGGACTGTTGGGAAGATAGACGATTCAATGGATTTGTTAACGAGTGTTGCAATAACTGGTGACAATACTTGAGAAGCTTTTTGATACATAAAACCAGGCAAGTTGTTTATGTCTCCTGCCTTGTTTTTAAGGGTGTTGATAATGAGTGAGACTTCTAGTGGGTTGGTTGGAGCTAGGAATAGTGTATTTGAGTAGGTCCCTATGAGAGTCTGATGGAAGGGTGTTTGAGCTTGGCATTTTCTTCACCACATTTTTTCCTATGGTGAAGAAAACATTGAGTGTTTGCTGTTTCAGTTGGTGCGAGTAGGGGTTCGTCTGATTTTGTTAGCTTGATTGTTTTGTTTTTGGATAACTTTTTAATTCCAAGAATTTCAGATAGAGTTTTCCAGGTTTCTTCATATCACCTTTGATGTTATGTAATCTATTTTCATAATAAAATTTTTTAGACCTTCTTATCAGGCTGGTAAGAGCTGACGAGTAGCGTTCAGACTGTTCCCTAGTTATTTGACCAATTCTACACTATTTTTCATATTTGTGCTTTGTGTTAATGGATTTGAGGATGCTTGGTGTTAGCCAGGGATTATTCAGTCTCTTTGCTGTGATCTATTAGTTTTTTGGGGGGCAATGTTTGTTATAGAGGCTTTGGGCTTTTTTTTTTTAGAAAATTATTTATACATTCATTCATATCTGTACATATTTTGAGCTCATTTTGCCAACTGATGTTATTCATAGCTGCTACAAAGTTGTTAACTGCTGTCTCGTTATGTAGTGTGAAGGTTACTTTAGAAACGTCTTGTGGCAATTTACCTAGATTAGTTATGAGAAATGTTGGGTAGTGGTCTGTAGTGTTGTCTGTGATTATGCTTGATTTTAAAGAGGATATGGTGTTAGTCCAGATGTGGTCTATTAAGGAGATACAGTGGACCCCCGCATACCGATTTTAATCCGTGCAAGAGGGCTCATTGGTATGCGAAATAACCGGTATGCGAATGAATTTTCCCCATAAGAAATAATGGAAATCAAATTAATCCGTGCAAGACACCCAAAAGTATGAAAAAAAAAAATTTACCACGTGAAATATACATTTTCCTACACACAAAGAGAAGGATACATGCACAATAGTAGAGTAGTACATGCACAGTATATATTGTGCATGTACTAGTCTACTAAATGAAGAATAAATGACACTTACCTTTATTGAAGATGCAGCAATGACTGATGAGACACTGTCCTCGGAGTGCCTTTTCCTCCTGAGTACTGTAGGTCCTGTTTGGTATTTTCTTCCAGAACAGACCTTATCACACTGTGTATGCCACTACGATTCTTGAATCTCTCAAACCAACCTTTGCTGGCTTTAAATTCACCAATATGAGCACTAGTTCCAGGCATTTTTCCCTGTTCACCTGGGTGTTAGTCGACTGGTGTGGGTTGCATCCTGGGAGACAAGATTAAGGACCCCAATGGAAATAAGTTACAGTCTTCGATGACACTGACTTTTTTGGGTTATCCTGGGTGGCAAATCCTCTGGGGTTAATTGTTTCTTGGTATTCTCAATAAGCCACACCAACAACAGTGCTACAGCAGCAGCAGCAGCAGCAGACGATGCTACAGCAGCAGCAGCAGCAGACGATGCTACAGCAGCAGCAGCAGCAGACGATGCTACAGCAGCAGCAGACGATGCTACAGCAGCAGCAGCAGCTGACAGTGCTACAGCAGCAGCAGACGATGCTACAGCAGCAGCAGACGATGCTACAGCAGCAGCAGACGATGCTACAGCAGCAGCAGACGATGCTACAGCAGCAGCAGACGATGCTACAGCAGCAGCAGACGATGCTACAGCAGCAGCAGACGATGCTACAGCAGCAGCAGACGATGCTACAGCAGCAGCAGACGATGCTACAGCAGCAGCAGACGATGCTACAGCAGCAGCAGACGATGCTACAGCAGCAGCAGCAGCCGACAGTGCAGCAGCAGCAGCTGTACCACCAATAGTAGCGATGGTTGATTGGGGTTTATTATACAACCTGGCCAGCTCGGAGACACGCACTCCACTTTCATACTTATCAATGATCTTTTTCTTCATCTCTATAGTAATTCTCACCCTTATTGCTGTAGGGTTGGCACTAGAAGCTTTCTTGGGGCCCATGGTCACTTATTTTCCAGATAAAATCACCAAAAACACTGTAATAATACGAAATGTTACGATTGTATGCTTGGATGCTACCGCGGAGGCTGGCTGGTAAACAATGCCACCGGCGGAACATGTGAGGCTGGCTAAGGCGCACATTGGACGCGTCTCGGACGAACAGCGGTGAGCGGGTTTTTAAGCGGTATGCGAGGCAAAATTTTTGCGATTAAAGCAAGCGGTATGCGGATTAATCGTTATGTGATGCCAACGGTATGCGGGGGTCCACTGTACTTGTCTCGGTGATTCTTGTAGGTTTAGATATGGCTGGTAGCAACAGGCAGTTGCTCATAGTGTTTGTGAATTGGTTACTTGTGGGTCCTGGTCGTGGAGTATGTTTATGTTGAAATCTCCTGTTAGTAGTAGGTGGTCTTTATTCAGGTGTGCATCAGTAATAATGTTTCCTAGTTTTTCACTGAAGTGGTAAATGTTTGACTGTGGTATTCCGTCGATGTTTGTAACTGCGAGGGGGTTTTTGCAGGTCTTTCGATTTAAATTTGGCTACGATATATTCTCCATGTTCATCCCTTGTGCAAGATTTTTGGATACATTCGAGTTGATTTGAGTAGTATATTGCTGTTCCTCCCCCTTGCTGGTCTGTTCTACAGTTGTGTATGACCATGTAGCCAGGAATGCTATAGACATCTGTAATATCAGGCTTAAGCCAGGTTTCTGTGAGTGTGATGATTAATATATTGGAATGAAGGGAATTGAGTAATGCTGTGAGGTCATCATAATGTTTGCTCAAGGATCTGACATTGTAGTTAAAGATGGTTATGTTATTGTTTGCACTGAGTAATGTCTTTGCTTGGTCTGCTGTGTAGTAATTACAGTTGCTGTTTGATTTGTGTAATTCATTTAGTAAAAAGTTTACATCAGGATCTATGCCTGTAGTCATAAGGCGAGAGTAACTCTACAAACTAGATTTTGAGTAAAATATTATAAGACTTGTATTGATCTACAACTAGACTTAGGAATAAGACTAATTATTCTAAAACTTGTAAAAATATAAAAGAACTAGGGATTATTATAGAATAGATAATTCAGCTATACACTTAAGCATTAAATAGCACCTTAATTATTTTAACAAATGTGAGTTTATGAACTATAGTAGATATTTACAGCTAAAATAAAGGAGCTAGTGAATATAATAAAAGAATGAATTAAAAACAAAAACAGTAGCACCTGAGATAGTCAATAGCACCTGGAGTATTTTAATAAATGTGACTACATGACTATATTCAAAATGGGAATTGACACAGTTACTTTTTGCTGATGATACTGTGTTTATGGGAGATTCTAAAGAAAAATTGCAAAGGTTAGTGGATGAGTTTGGGAATGTGTGTAAAGGTAGAAAGTTGAAAGTGAACACAGAAAAGAGTAAGGTGATGAGGGTGTCAAATGATTTAGATAAAGAAAAATTGGATGTCAAATTGGGGAGGAGGAGTATGGAAGAAGTGAACGTTTTCAGATACTTGGGAGTTGACGTGTCGGCGGATGGATTTATGAAGGATGAGGTTAATCATAGAACTGATGAGGGAAAAAAGGTGAGTGGTGCATTGAGGTATATGTGGAGTCAAAAAACGTTATCTATGGAGGCAAAGAAGGGAATGTATGAAAGTATAGTAGTACCAACACTCTTATATGGGTGTGAAGCTTGGGTGGTAAATGCAGCAGCGAGGAGACGGTTGGAGGCAGTGGAGATGTCCTGTTTAAGGGCAATGTGTGATGTAAATATTATGCAGAAAATTCGGAGTGTGGAAATTAGGAGAAGGTGTGGAGTTAATAAAAGTATTAGTCAGAGGGCAGAAGAGGGGTTGTTGAGGTGGTTTGGTCATTTAGAGAGAATGGATCAAAGTAGAATGACATGGAAAGCATATAAATCTATAGGGGAAGGAAGGCGGGGTAGGGGTCGTCCTCGAAAGGGTTGGAGAGAGGGGGTAAAGGTGGTTTTGTGGGCAAGGGGCTTGGACTTCCAGCAAGCGTGCGTGAGCGTGTTAGATAGGAGTGAATGGAGACGAATGGTACTTGGGACCTGACGATCTGTTGGAGTGTGAGCAGGGTAATATTTAGTGAAGGGATTCAGGGAAACCGGTTATTTTCATATAGTCGGACTTGAGTCCTGGAAATGGGAAGTACAATGCCTGCACTTTAAAGGAGGGGTTTGGGATATTGGCAGTTTGGAGGGATATGTTGTGTATCTTTATATGTGTATGCTTCTAAACTGTTGTATTCTGAGCACCTCCGCAAAAACAGTTATAATGTGCGAGTGTGGTGAAAGTGTTGAATGATGAAAGTATTTTCTTTTTGGGGATTTTCTTTCTTTTTTTTGGGTCACCCTGCCTCGGTGGGAGATGGCCGACTTGTTGGGAAAAAAACAAAAACAAAAAAAAATAATGGACAAGAGGGAAAAAAATATTATAACACTGTCGGGAGAACTATGCATTAACTACACTGTCGGGAGAACTATGCATTAACTACACTGTTGGGAGAACTATGCATTAAGTACACTGTCAGGAGAATTATGCATAACTACACTAAGGAGAACTGTACATTATTTGCTTTGTGGGGAGGACACCATACATTAATTACTCAATCTTTCATTATAAATGAAAATAAATAATCTAAGACTACCAGTGACTAGTTTTGATGATTTATGTAGCCTTGCAGCTCAGCCTGAGGACAAAACGCCTAGTCTATCAGGCTACTGCAAGGTATTACCAAAATTATATGGCAATTATAAACTACTTACCTACATTACATTTAAAATTGCTTAAATTAGTCAAAACTAACTACATTAGTGTAACTGTAGCAGTGTGCTGCCCATCAGAACCTGGCTAATCAAGCTCAAGAGACATACCTGGCCTAAGTGGCGCTTGGCGTGCCTCATTGATGCAGCATCCAAGGGCGAGTCGTGATGAACGGTGTGTGTTGAAGGTGGCGACGCCCCTGCCACACCCTTCACAACCTCATCCTCATTCAGAAACATCCTTTCATCAAACTCTCCATAACTCAGAAGGTACTCTTCGTAGGCATTCTTCACTTCTTTTACATTGTGGTCAAAGTTGGTTTGTTCCAAGAGGCCAGTGCCTTCTGCTCCACCTTTAAGTACCTACAAATAAGCATGTATATGTGATAAAACAAATACAAATTATTAGGCCTAGGTAATAATTATTGCTAAGCAATAACCTACAAAGCCAATTACTGTGGTTGCTTCTTGTATCACCAATGTTCATGGGTAAGTGCTGAGCTGATAGGGGTCACATACTACCCAAGAAATGGCAGAAAATCAGATTTATGGTAATTCTAAAAAAGAGAAGGTATCTTAATGACTCCAGGGATCACTGGCCCTCAGAGCCCTGCACTCAGACCATCGCTTGTAAATTAAGCAAATATTACACGGCTAACAACTATTATTCCTTAAACTTTGGGATACCCGGGGAAAAAGTGCTTGTCCACCTATTTGTGGGTTGCAGGAGTTGAGTCACAGCTCCTGGCCCCATTTCATCTCTGGTTCCTACTAGGTCCATGCTACCTGCTCCATGAGCTTTATCATACCTCTTCCTAAAGCTATGTATGGATCCTACCTCCACTACATTACTCTCCAGATTGTTCCACTTCCTGACAACTCTATGACTGAAGAAATACTACCTAAAATCTGGGTTTTCAGCTTCCAGTTGTGATCTCTTGTTGCTGTGTCCCATCTCTGAAACGCTCTGTCCCTATACATCTTGTCAATTCCTCTCAGTATATGTTAAGTCGCCCCTATCCCTGCTGTCCTCCAGTGTCAAGTTGATTTCCCTTAACCTCTCCTCATAGGACATACCCCTTAACTCCGGGACTAGTCTTGTTGCAAACATTTACACTTTCTCTAATTTCTTTGTGCGCCTGACCAGGTGTGGGTTCCATACTGGTGCTGCATACTCCAATATGGGCCTGATGTACGTGTACAGAATCTTCAACAATTCCACACTCAGGTGTCGAAACACACTAATGTTTGTCAGGTGCCCATATGCTGCAACAATTATTTGGTTGTGTGCCTCAGATGTGCTTGGTATTTTACTCACCCCAAAGTCCTTTTCCTTGAGTGAGGTTTGCAGTCTTTGGCCCCCTAGCCTGTACTGTCTGTGGTCTTCATTGACCTTTCCCAATCATTATGACTTGGCACTTGGTGGGGTTAAACTAAAGCCTGTCCAGATCCCTTTACAGCCACACCAGATCCTCATCCACTTCAATTCTCTGCATTAGCTTCACACTGTCTGCAAACAGGGATATCTCGAAATCTATTCTTTCTGATATGTCATTCACATACCAGAAACACAGGACTTGGGACTGACCTTTGTGGAACCCCACTCATCACAAGCACCCACTGACACCTCATTACATACCATCACTTGACGTTTCCTTCTTGTCAGGTATTCTGATCCATTGCAGTGCCTTTCCTGTTATTCCTGCCTGCTCCTCTAGCTTTTGTACTAATCTCTTGTAAGGAATGGTCAAAAGCCTTCTTACAGTCCAAGAAAAGGTATTCTACTCAGCCCTCTCTCTCCTGCTTTACCTCTATCACCTTGTCATAAAACTCCAGTAGGTTTGACACAGGATTTCCCATCCCAGAAACAGTGCTGGTTATTGTGTAGAAGCTCATTCCTTTCTAGGTGCTACACCAGTCTTTTCCTGATAAGCTTGCTCGCTTTCACTGTACGTGTGCACGCCTGTATGCGAGCAAGGGGGATGATTTTTTTTAGGGTGAAAAATTATAATGTTCTTAGTTTGATATTTTTTCTGAATCTAATAAAACTAAAATAAGTGGAATCCGATAAAAAAAATTACTGTTATGATGTGTTGGTAACATTGGCATTAAAGCACCAATTAGGGTTTATAGAATTTAGTTTTCTAAGCTAAATAAAACTCAATTTTTAATTTTCTTTTAAGAACTAGTTAACACTAGTTACTACATTTTGCAGTGAAAATATACTGTTTTCCAAAAATAATAATACAGCAAATTACTCAGAAAGCACAATGCACCGCACTAATAATGTATATACAGTAGGGCCCCACTTATTCGGCAGTTTAGGTTCCAGGCTGCCACCGCAAAGCAGACATTGCCGCAAAGCAGAACACTTTATCCACTAAAAAATGGATATAAATGCCAGATAAGTTTACACTAACACATTAACCCTTTCAGGGTTTCCGACGTACTAGTACGGCTTACGCACCAGGGTTATTGATGTGCTAGTACGCCTAAATTCTAGCGCCTTCAAATCTAGTGAGGGTAAGCTGGTAGGCCTACACATGAAAAAATGGGTCTATGTGGTCAATGTGCACAGTATAAAAAAAATCCTGTAGCACACAGTGAATGAGAAAAAAAAAATTTTTGGTTTAAAATAGCGACAGTGTACAGTGGACCCCCGACATTCGATGCATTTTAACGCAAAAATTTCGCCTCAACATTCAATGGAAAACCCGACATTCGATACGATTAGTACGAGACGTATCCACATGTGGCCTGAACTGCCCCGTGTGTGCCAGTGTTTACAAGCCAGCCAGTGTGCACGCATCTAAGGACACATTCGGTACATTCCATATTATCCATATTATCACTGTTTTTTATGCTTGTTTCTGCAAAATAAGTAACCATGGGCCCCAAGAAAGCTTCTAGCGCCAACCCTTCGAGAAAAAAGGGACTAATGACTATTGAAATGAAGAAAGAGATAATTGCAAAGTACGAAAGTGGAGTGCGTGTGTCGGAATGCATGATGATTTGGTAAAGAAAATGCCTGCAACTAGTGGTGATGCGAGTGAATTTAAGGCCAGCAAAGGTTGGTTTGAAAGATTTAAGAATCGTAGTGGCATACAGTGTGGTAAGGCATGGTTAGGCTGCCAGTTCAAGTCCTAATGGAAGGGGATTCCCCTTCTAAACACTAACACCTAAACACTCTCCCCTCCTCCCATCCCATCAATCATCACCAGATCTTCATTAAAGGTAAGTGTCAATTATTCTATTGCTATTAATCTATTGTTATTGTTGTTACTGTAATTTTTCTATTGCATTAAACTTAATATTTCATGTGGTAAATTTTTTTTTTTCATACTTTTGGGTGTCTTGCACGGATTAACTTGATTTCCATTATTTCTTATGGGGAAAATTAATTCAACTTTCGATATTTTCGACATTTGACGAGCTCTCAGAACGGATTAATATTCAATGTCGGGGGTCCACTGTATTTTTGTATGGCATTAATGGTTGTATTCTAGTTTTCCTGATCTCATTTTATAGAATGGAAGACATATTACAGAAATTGAGGTGATTCTGATTGGTTTCATAATGAAAAGTACCTTGAAACTGAGCTCAAAGTAGCAGAAATGTTCGATTTTTACCAAAGTTCAAAAGTAAACAAATCATGCCAAGCATCCAATACACGTCAAATGGCGAGTCTAATATTCTTTCACAAGTGCGCTGATATTATTTATACCATTTCTACACTAATGCAGTAGTCTGCATAACAGTAAAGCTTCTATTTTTCATGAGAATAAAAATTCAATGTGGAAAGCAAGAGACATAAGAGGAGCCTGGAGATGTGACTAATGAACAGAGAAAATGTTATTTTAGTGCCAGGAATGTCTCTTGTTTATTCTGGACCCTATTTGGAAATTGGCATCTTCTGAAATTTGTATGAAATTGGCAAAATTGTTAATTTCTGACCATTTTATTGGATAGATGAAATCAGTAAATGGGTGGTTTCTTATACTCCTTTGATAGAAAAAACGGAGTTCTAGCAAAGTAGATATGATTTTTGTCGACTAGTACACTGGAATTAGCCGAAAATAGGGCCCAAAGTGAGTGAAATCGTCAATGCGCAAACCGTCGAGACCATTAACTTCGCGAGAGCATAATTCCGTAAGTTTTTCCATCAAATTTCATACTTTTGGTGTCATTATGATCGGGAAAAGATTCTCTATCTTTTCATAAGAAAAAATAATTTTTTTTTTTCCAAAAAATTTTCAACCCTGAGAACGAGTTTAGGAGAGGGCCTCTCGACCCTGAAAGGGTTAAGTTAGCAATAGAACTAGCCATTAAAAAACAAAAGGTAAAATACACACAGTGCACTCCTTATTTACCTCAAAATATTTGTAGTCTTAACGTAGGGCAAAAGGCGAGTAGTATTTATTGTAAGAAGCCAGTTGTGGATAGGTATGGTAGCCCTCCTGGCCACCCTAGCCACACATAACATACTAAGATGCTTAAAGCGCCCTAGAGTGATGAAATGCATATACGTACAGTGGAAGCCGTTTTCATTTGCCCTGGTTTTCATCGAATTCCGTTTTTGACTACTTTTTTCATCAAAATATTGGTCCCAGTTTTTGTTCATCACCTCAGTCTTTGTCCGCCGTACCGAACATGTCCATCTGCCCGTGCCCACACAAAGCATCCCACGCATGCATTCCAAGTCAGCCTAGCTTCATTTCTCATTGAGTGAGCATTACCCTGCCCATTCATACGAAACATTTAAGAACATAAGAAAGAAGAAACACTACAACAGGCCTGCTGACCCATGCAGAGCAGGTCCATGTCCCCCCCCCTGGATTAGACCAATGATCCCCCCCCCTGGATTAGACCAATGACCCACCCAGTCTGGTCACCTCCACTCAAGGATGGGGCACTGCACCAGACCCAGCAGCACAAGCTAGTCAGGTCCAACTCACACCCACCCACACCCACTCATGTGTTTATCTAACCTATTTTTAAAACTACACAACGTTTTAGCCTCAATAACTGTACTCAGGAGTTTGTTCCACTCATCCACAACTATTACCAAACCAGTGGTTTCCTATATCCTTCCTGAATCTGAGTTTTTTGAACTTTAAACCATTGCTGCGAGTCCTGTCTTGGGTGGAAATTTTCAGCATGCTATTTACATCCCCTTTATTTATTCCTGTTTTCCATTTATACACCTCGATCATATCCCCCCTAATTCTACGCCTTTCGAGAGAGTGCAGATTCAATTTTTTCGTGCTCGTTTATTGAGTGCGACTGCTAAATAAGCCACCATGGGGCCAAGAAAAGTTCCAAGTGCCAGCCCTTAGATAAAGAAGGCGACAAACACGATAGAATTCAATGGTGGTAGATAACTTCTCCTCCCTCTCCCCTCCTTGCATCTTCCATATGCCAACAATAGTCTTCAATAAAGGTAAAAGTGATTTAAATGTTCATTTATCCATTTCATTAGTCCTTTATAATTTCTCATTGTTTTCTGTATGTAAAACTATAGTTATTCTCTATAAAATGTATTTTTTGTTAATATTTTTGGGTGTCTGGGAACAGATTAATCAGATTCACATTATTTCTCATGGGAAATATTGCTCCAGTTCTCAACGAATTTGTTTTCGTCAGACACTCTGGAAAGAATTAAAGACGAAAACCGAGGTTCTATTGTACACTACATTCATTACTTACCTCAAAATATTTGTAGTCTTATTGGTCTTAATGTAGGGTGAGAGGTGAAAAGTATTTATTTGTAGAAAGTCAGGTGTGGGAGGCAGGGTAGCCCACCTGGCCACCCCACGCACGCAAAGTACTATGTAAACAAACGGACGAAGCGTCTGGTTATGGTTCATACACTTGCATACAAACGCCTTACATTGTGTACAAGTTGTCTCCACAGTGGTACAGTAGAATAAATAAAGACCAACACTTCCATTCTCATGCAACACACCATTATTAGAGTGAATATTATTATTATAATAAAAAAAAGTGCTAAACCCACAAGTCGTGAATAGCTATAGACCGAGTAAAGGCATACGAAAAGAATATTTTTCTAGTCAAGTAACTGGCATTTGACTAGAGAAAACGTCATTCTTCTGACACTCCTACAAACTGCTTGGTAAACAAATTTCACATGTCAAATTTCATATCGCCAATTTCGGTTTTGGCCGACTTTTTTTTGTTGATTTTTCGTCGATTACCTCAGTTTTCATTGATTGCACGGAACCTGTCCAGTGCCCAGCACACAGACAAACCCACCTCCCACACTCATTCTCAGCCAGTGTAGTGTTGTTTCTCAGTGAGTGAACACATCCTGCCAGGTCATACGAAACATTTCATAATAATCCATTGTTTTTGCCACTTGTTTATCATGTGTGACTGCTAAATAAGCAACCATGGCCCCAAAGAAAGCTCTTAGTGCCAATGCTTTGGTAAAGAAAGCGAGGAACACCGCAGAACTGAAAACAAAAATCCTAAGAAAATATGATAGTGGCATACGCATTGTTGAACTCGGCAGGATGTATGGGAAGTCACCATCAACAATCAGCTCCATTGTAGCAGAGAGAAAAGAAATTATTGAAGCTGATGTTGCAAAAGGGGTGAATGCGATAACCAAACAGAGATCCCAAACAACCGAAGAAGTGGAGAAATCGTTATTGGTGTGGATCAGAGAGTGAATTAGCAGGAGACAGTGTTGTGCAGCCCATTATTTGTGAAAAGGCAAGGCAGTTGCATGAGGATCTTATAAAGAAACTGCCTGAAATAAGTGGTGATGAAGGTGAATTCATGGCCAGCAAAGTCTGGCTCGAAAAATTCGAGAAGCGAAGTGGCATACACAGTGTTGTAAGGCACGGTGAGGGTGCCAGATCAGACAAACAAGCGGCAGAAGTGTTCAAATGTGACAAAACAGGCCACTTTCAGAAGAAAATGGCAAAGAAGACCCACATCATGCAGGAGGAAAAGGCACTCCCAGGACACAAGCCAGGCTAACTCTTGTTGTGTGGTAATGCTAGTGGGGAATTCAAAGTAAAGCCTTTACTGGTGTATCATTCTGAAAATCCCAGAGTGCTCATGAAAAACAGAGCTGGGAAGAGTAAATTGTGTGTGATGTGGAAGGCAAACCAATGCAAACTTCAAAAAACTGTACATAAAAGCAATGTTTCAAAGGTGCTTTGACAACCTCAAGAGACCCTAAGAGAGTTCTGAAAGAATCACTTCAGTATCTTCCAGTGCATAGACCTTATAGCTAAGGCTTGGCAGGGAGTGACTTCCAGGACAATGAACTCTGCTTGGGGAAAATTGTGGCCAGATTGTGTCCAAAAGAAGGATTTTGAAGGGTTTGAGGATGACCCTGTTGATGCGAGTGGCAAGGATGTGGAAGAGTTGGTGGATGAGCACAATCGAGAGCTAACCACTGATGAACTGAAAGAGCTTCATCTGCAACAGCAACAGACCACAGCACAGGAAACTGATGCAGAGGAGGAGGAAGAGAGATAGAAGCAGGTGCCTTCTTCAGAGATTAAGGAGATTTGTGCAATGCGGACTAGTGTGCAGTCATTTGTGGAGCAACATCACCCTAAATAAGCTGTTGCAATCAGTGCTGGTGACTTAAAATGACAATGCCATGTCCCATTTTAGGCAAATCTTAAAGGGATGCCAGAAACAGACGTATCTGGACAGATATTTTGTGTGACAGGGGTCCAGCAACTCAAGCTGGTCCTAGCGGCATTAAAAAAAACTGGATACCTACAGTCATTATAGAGGGGGATTCTCCTTCCAAAAAATAACCTCTCTTCACTCTCCCCTCCTGTCTTCCTTCCAGCAACAACAGCCTTCAGTAAAGGTATGTGTTATGTTTAATGTTCATTCTTTGTGCATGTAAATGTATATTTAAGGTAAAAAAAAATTTTGTTGATACTTCTGGGTGTCTGGAACTGATTAATCCCATTTACATTATTTCTTACGGGAAAATGGTTTCAGTCTTGGCTAATGGCTTTGGAACAGATTAAACACGAAAACCAAGGGTCCACTGTAATTATCAGTGTACAGCAAAACCTCAGCTTGTAAGTTTAATCCATTCTGTGACCTTGCTCGTATCTCGATCTGCTCGCATGCCGAGTCAATTTTTCCCATTTAACCCTTTGAGGGTCGACAGGCCCTCTCCGAAACTCGTTCTCAGGGTCGGCCAAATTTTAAAAAAAAAAATTATTTTCTCTTATGAAAAGATAGAGAATCTTTTCCCGATCATAAAGACACCAAAAGTTTGAAATTTGATAGAAAACTTACGGAATTATGCTCTCGCAAAGTTAGCGGTCTCGGCGATGTTTACGCATCGGCGATTTTGCCCACTTTGAGCCCCATTTTCGGCCAATTTCACTGTACTAGTCGACAAAAAACATGAATATTTCGCTAGAACTCCATTTTTTCTATCGAATGGATGCAAGAAACCACTCATTTATGAAATTCAACTATCCAGTACAGTGGTCAGAATTTAGCAATTTTGCCAATTTCACACAAATTTCAAAAGATGCCAATTTCGGAATAGGGTCCAGAATAAACAAGGAAGACATTCCTGGCACTAAAATGGCATTTCCTCTAGTCATTAGTCATGTCTCAAGTCCCCTCTTATATTCTTTTGCTTTCCACTTTGAATTTTTATTTTCACAAAAAATATAAGATTTACTGTTATGCAGACTACTGCATTAGTGTAAAAAATGGTATAAATATTATTGGTGCACTTGTGAAAGAATATTAGACTCACCAGTTGGCGTGTATTGCACGCTTGGCACGATTTGTTTACTTTTGAAGTTTGGTAAAAATTGAACATTTCTGCTACTTTGAGCTCAATTTCAAGGCACCTTTCTTTGTAAAACCAGTCAAAATCATCTCAATTTCTGTAATATGTCTTCCATTCTATAAAATGAGACCAAGAAAACTAGAATACAAGAATAAATACCATACGAAAATACACTGCAAAGTCGCTGATTTATTAAAAAAAAAATGGTCAAAGTTTTTTTTTTCTCATTATGCACTGTGTGCTGCAGGATTTTTTTTAGACTGTGCACACTGACCACATAGACCCATTCTTTCATATGAAGGCCTACCAGCTTTCTCCCACTAGATTTGAGGCCGCTAGAATTTATGAGTACTAGTACGTCAAAAACCCCTACGCGTAAAACGTACTAGTACGACGAAAACCCTCAAAAGGTTAAATTAACCGATATGCTATTAATCTGTTCCAGTGGAATTCCTGCTCTCAGGAGGCAGGAGTATGACACTAATATCAACTCTGGCATATTCCCGACACCACCTTCCCAGCTTAACCCCTTCAGGGTCCAAGGCCAAAATCTGAAGTGGTGCTCCGGTGTCCAAGAAATTTTGGAAAAAAAAAAAAAAAAAAAAAAAAAAAATTATTACAGATTTAAAGAGCATATTTTTGTGAAGGTAATAAGACAAAAAAAAAAATTCTGATCAGTACTTACAGAGATAAAGTGCCAAGAAGTTTGTCGAAAATGATGTGGTGGCGGCAACATCGACGAATTCCACATACACGCATTATATTATTTTGCGGTTTTTGTTGTTTTTTCTTTTCTTTTCCAATTTTTTTCTATTCCTACTAACATTTGGGGCCTGAGAGACCAATACTGTGTATAATGTATATATATAAACTCACTGTATTGAACACAATAATCGCACTAAAGTTATTATCATATTATTGTTTACCACTGTTGTTTATTACAATAAACATGCACAAATATTGTATAATACTAATGTTCTATCATATATTTACATATTTACAATCACTGGACATGGTTTTAGAACTGCTGGAGCTTGTGGAACTCCTTGAAACAAGGCACCATGCACAGAGGCACCTTACATTCCTCACACACAAACCGAGTGTCTTTGCGTCTTTGTTGCCGTCGTTTTGTTTGTGCACAGACGATGCATCTCTTCTGAGCAAATTTCTTCTGAGTTGAAGGAAGTTGTATTATGAAATGATCACCTTCCCTCCTCAAACGCTTGGGTATATCCTGAGGAATTCGAGGACCGTGTTGTATAGCAGGTGTAGTTACCTGGTACTTCATTATGAGTTGTCTGACAACAGACAAACAAAATTCACCATACAGTGGTCTGTTGCCAGTCTTTATTTGGTACATATTATATGCATTGAGCATTGAAATGTCCATGATTGGAAGAAAAGTTTCATGTACCACTTGTAACTCTTACGAACACAGTCAACAAAACCAATCTGCATGTCACATTTGTCAACCAAGCGCATGTTTTGTGTATAATCAATCACTGTCACTGGTTTTCGAATACGTTCATTAGTCACTCGATCAACTTTGCCACTGTCTTGCATTTCATTACGGTGAATGGTTGTCAACAATGTGACATCTCGTTTGTCATGCCACCGTAATGCCATGATGTCATTGGCAGTAAACACCTGCACGTCATCACCACGAGCACCTGCGTTGAGCCTGGGCATATGTTTACGATTAGAACACACTGTGCCACACACATCTGTCTTGTTCACTCGCATGAAATCACTGACTAATGGGCTTGTGTACCAGTTATCGGTATATAATGTATGCCCCTTACCAAGATAAGGTGCCATCATGTTTCTCACTACGTCACCTGAGATACCCAATAACATCTTGGTATCTTTCAATGTTTTACTACCCGTGTACACAACAATATCCAACACCAGGCCACTGTCACAATCACAGAGTACAAACAGTTTTATACCAAAGCGTTTCCTCTTGCTCGGTATATACTGCTTGAATGACAGTCTACCTTTGAACAAAATCAAAGACTCGTCAATTACAAGATTCTTGAATGGATAAAAGTATATGCTGAGCTTTTGTTTGAGATACATGAAAACATTTCTAATCTTGTATAACCTGTCACTTCTGTCAGGCCTGGTTTTGTCAGAAGTGCAACATACGTAAGAGTAAGATAAACCTGTTCACTGGTATGATTTCACTGAAGACCGGGGTAGAAATTAGCCTATCTGTGGACCAGTATGCTTTTATATTATGCTTATAGACGTGAGGCATAAGTATTATTGTTGCAAAAAGCAAATACATTTCTGCAACAGTCGTCTCTTTCCACCAGTGTAGTCTTGACTGTGGTGATAAGATCGTATTTGCCATGGTGTACTCAAAATACTTATTACTTTCCCTGACAATAATTTCCATCAATGGCTGGTCAAAGAATAATTCAAAGAATTCCAGTTCATTGGCCGTGGTTCCAAGGGGACAAGTAGGTAGAATTCCACTTTGAGAGTCATCAAAGTGGTGAGGCTTGGGAACAAAATTGGGATTTTGCTGCCAATCCCACATACAGTTTGCTGGTGGATACTGGACATCATAGGCTGGTTGTGCGGGTGGTTGTGGTTGTGGTGGGCTGGTGGCTGGAGCTCCGCTTTGTCCTTGAACTGATGAGTCAGCAGCATGGGTTCCAGCGTGGCCTGGTGAGTCACGCATGGCGGTGCCACTACCATCACCACTAACACCATCCACTGATGCCTGTGGTCTATCCATGCCAAGTGTAGCCACATCATCCTCACTATCACTACCTAAAACTGGTGTTGGGCCCCGGGATGTACTCCGGGATGTACTCCGTACCCTGGGCACAGCATAGGGTACACTACCCGAGCGCATGCGGCGGCGAACATACCGACGCTTCACTGGTGAATATGATTCCTCACTATCACTACTCGAATGATCGTCAAACGCAATAAAATCACAATCCACGTCACTATCATCATCATTACTGAAGTCAGATGCCAGGCCACGCGAAAATATTAGTTTTCTCTTGCGATGAGGAACAACCGACCGTGAGTCACGAGTGCCCACACCAGAGGTAGAAGGTTGAGGATCGTAAGTAAGTAAGTTTATTCAGGTATACACAAATACAGTTACATAGAATTATCATACATAGCAGCATATGAGTAGAGAACCTAGGATAACCCAAAAAAGTCAGACCGAGTGACTTATTTCCATCAGGGTTTTCTGCACTATTATCGATATCCTGGTCATTCTTTTCGGTCACTAACTGATCAAAGCCGTAGAATTCGTCTTCATTTCCACTTCCATCAGTGTCAGAACTATCAGATAGGAAGAGGAGAGTCCCAATTTTCCGGGGAGTGAGAGCCGACTTACGACGAGGCATGGTGAACAAGGGTAACCGAGCCGGCGTTCCCACAATGCTATGCGGACGCCTAGATTTTTTTGTTTATGGCGCACACCCACCACGCAGACCCATTCTCTCATGTAGGCCTATGAGCGTTTTCGCGCTAAATTTGACGGCGCTAGAAATTTGGCGTAGATCTACAGTTTGGACACTCAACGTAAAGCCGTTGATCTACGGGACGGACCCTGAAAGGGTTAAGTGTAGAGTACCATATCTTGTATCTGCCAAGCAATCTTGATACCCAGTTGGCATACCAGTGTTGCTGACTGACTTACTGAATGACTTAAAGTTAAACTTTTCACTGAAGAGAACCCTGAAACGGTGTCTAGAGCAGCTGATGCCTTACCATCAGTTGTACAATGTACTGCAGGGTAAATTTTTATTTTTTTATTAACACACTGGCCGATTCCCACCAAGGCAGGGTGACCCGAAAAAGAAAAACTTTCACCATCATTCACTCCATCAATGTCTTGCCAGAAGAGTGCTTTACACTACAGTTTTTAAACTGCAACATTAACACCCCTCCTTCAGAGTGCAGGCACTGTACTTCCCATCTCCAGGACTCAAGTCCGGCCTGCCGGTTTCCCTGAACCCCTTCATAAATGTTACTTTGCTCACACTCCAACAGCACGTCAAGTATTAAAAACCATTGTCTCCATTCACTATCAAACACGCTCACGCATGCCCGCTGGAAGTCCAAGCCCCTCGCACACAAAACCTCCTTTACCCCCTCCCTCCAACCTTTCCTAGGTCGACCCCTACCCCGCCTTCCTTCCACTACAGACTGATACACTCTTGAAGTCATTCTGTTTCGCTCCATTCTCTTTACACGTCCGAACCACCTCAACAACCCTTCCTCAGCCCTATGGACAACAGTTTTGGCAATCCAGGACCACCTCCTAACTTCCAAACTACGAATTCTCTGCATTATATTCACACCACACATTGTCCTCAGACTCATATGACATCTCCACTGCCTCCAGCCTTCTCCTCGCTTTAACATTCATCAACCATGCTTCACACCCATACAGGAGCGTTGGTGAAACTATACTCTCATACATTCCCCTCTTTGCTTCCAAGGACAAAGTTCTTTGTCTCCACAGACTCCTAAGTGCACCGCTCACCCCTTTTCCCCTCATCAATTCTACGATTCACTTCATCTTTCATAGACCCATCCGCTGACAAGTCCACTCCCAAATATCTGAATACATTCACCTCCTCCATACTCTCTCCCTCCAATCTGATATCCAATCTTTCATCATCACCTAATCTTTTTTCCTCATAACCTTACTCTTTCCTGTATTCACTTTCAATTTTCTTCTTTTACATACCCTACCAAATTCATCCACCAGCCTCTGCAAGTTCTCTTCAGAATCACCCAAGAGCACAGTGTCATCAGCAAAGAGCAACTGTGACAACTCCCAGTTTATGTGTGATTATTTATCTTTTAACTCCACGCCTCTTACCAAAACCCTCGCATTTACTTCTCTTACAACCCCATCTATAAATATATTAAACAACCACGGTGACATCACACATCCTTGTCTAAGGCCTACTTTTACTGGGAAATAATCTCCCTCTTTCCTACATACTGTAACTTGAGCCTCACTATCCTCATAAAAACTATTCACTGCTTTCAGTAATCTATCTCCTATACCATACATCTGCAACACTGCCCCCCTATCCACCCTGTCATATGCCTTTTCCAAATCCATGAATGTCACAAAAACCTCTTTAGCCTTATCTAAATACTGTTCACTTACATGTTTCACTGTAAACACCTGGTCCACACACCCGCTACCTTTCCTAAAGCCTCCTTGTTCATCTGCTATCCTATTCTCAGTCTTACTCTTAATTCTTTCAATAATAACTACCATACACTTTACCAGGTATACTCGACACTTTTTTTTTTTCAACAAGTCGTCCGTCTCCCACCGAGGCAGGGTGACTTATCCCCCTATAATTTTTGCACTCTTTTGTCCCCTTTGCCTTTATACAAAGGAACTATGCATGCTCTTTGCCAATCCCTAGGTACCTTACCCTCTTCCATACATTTATTAATAGCACCAACCACTCCAAAACTATATCCCCACCTGCTTTTAACATTTCTATCTTTATCCCATCAATCCCAGCTACCTTACCCCTTTTCATTTTACCTACTGCCTCACAAACTTCCCCCACACTCACAACTGGCTCTTCCTCACTCCTACAAGATGTTATTCCTCCTTGCCCTATACACAAAATCACAGCTTCCCTATCTTCATCAACATTCAACAATTCCTCAAAATATTCCCTCCATCTTCCCAATACCTCTAACTCTCCATTTAATAACTCTCCTCTCCTATTTTTAACTGACAAATCCATTTGTTCTCTAGGCTTCCTTAACTTGTTAATCTCACTCCAAAACTTTTTATTTTCAACAAAATTTGTTGAAACCATCTCACCCACTTTCATTTGCTCTCTTTTTACATTGCTTCACCACTCTCTTAACCTCTCTCTTTCTCCATATACAGTAAGGCCCCGCTTTACGGCGTTTTGCCTTACAGCTTTCGTTAACTAGTTGGCTCTCATTGACGATGGCGTCTAAGGTTAGCCGTGATAAAAAGAGAAGTCGTAAGCCTCTTGCTTTAAGTGCCAAATTAGAGGATGACAGTGTTCCATTCTGATTTTATTCAATAAACACCCTGCCACTCACCTCTCACACATTAATATTAATATTTTAAGGTAAGTAATAAGTGTACTCTGTGTGTATCTTACCTTTTATTGTGTTTTTAAAGCCTATTTCTATTGCTAAGGTAATGTAAGTTAGTGTAAACTTGTTGTCTGCCATTCATTGCATATTTTATGTATGCTCTGATAATAATACTTGTGGACCTGTGTGGTAGCCGGGTGGAGGGACAACATTACGTTTTCTCTGCTCAGCCATCAGAGAAAACGTGTATGAATCTGCATTTGGCCCAGCCACTCCCCCACTCCGCTTTTGTTTACAATTTTCGGCATGAATTATTCATTACTTCTACCTTCGTTTATGATGGCATCTAAAGGTAGTTGTTAGGAATGATTAAATTCAGTGAACAAGGCATGTCGATGTTAATAATATGGCTCTGGCCCACAGTGTAGGTAGCCGGTAGGTGTAGCCCAGGCGGGCTACACCTACCGGCTACCTACACTGACTTCCTACAAATAAATACTACTCACCTCTCTTCCTATATTAAGACTACACATATTTTAAGGTAAATAATGAGTGTACTGTATGTGTATTTTACCTCTCTGAGATGTTTTAAATATCATATATTAAGTTATGAGACGGGGAGCCAGGGCTACCTACACCTTGGCTACCTGCACCTGACTTCCTACAAATAAGTACTACTCACCTCTCTCCCTACATTAAGATTACAAGTAATGAATTTACTGTTAATGTATTTTACTTTGTGTGCTTTTAATGCCTAGTTCTATTACTAACTTAATATAATTTAGTGTAAACTTGTTGTCTGGCATTTATATGCATTTATAAATGGAAAAAATGGCGTTCTGCCTTCCAGCGATGTCTGCTTTCCGGCGACAGCCTGGAACCTAACCCGCCATATAAGTGGGGCCCTATTGTACTCTTCCCTCCTTGCATCACTTCTACTTTGTAAAAACTTCTCATATGCTAACTTTTTCTCCCTTACTACTCTTTACATCGTCATTCCACCAATCGCTCCTCTTCCCTCCTGCACCCACTTTCCTGTAACCACAAACTTCTGCTGAACACACTAACACTACATTTTTAAACCTACCCCATACCTCTTCGACCCCATTGTCTATACTCTCATTAGCCCATCTATCCTCCTATAGTTGTTTATATCATGCCTTAACTGCCTCCTCTTTTAGTTTATAAACCTTCACCTCTCTCTTCCCTGATGCTTCTATTCTCCTTGTATCTTATCTACCTTTTACTCTCAGTGTAGCTACAACTAAAAAGTGATCTGATATATCTGTGGCCCCTCTATAAACATGTACATCCTGAAGTCTACTCAACAGTCTTATCTACCAATACATAATCCAACAAACTGTCATTCCGCCCTACATCATATCTTGTATACTTATTTATCCTCTTTTTCTTAAAATATGTATTACCTATAACTAAACCCCTTTCTATACAAAGTTCAATCAAAGGGCTTCCATTATCATTTACACATGGCACCCCAAACTTACCTACCACACCCTCTCTAAAAGTTTCTCCTACTTCAGCATTCAGGTCCCCTACCACAATTACTCTCTCACTTGGTTCAAAGGCTTCTATACATTCACTTAACATCTCCCAAAATCTCTCTCTCTCCTCTACATTCCTCTCTTCTCCAGGTGCATACACGCTTATTATGACCCACTTTTCGCATCCAACCTTTACTTTAATACACAATCCTTGAATTTACACTTTCATATTCAGGGTAAAATAGAACAGAAATCCATCGCAAAATAACTCTCCACTCTCTTCACAATCAACAAACACCAGCACCCACAATTTAACCCTTTCAGGGTCCATCCCGTAGAACTACGGCATCACGTTGAGTGTCCAAACTGTAGATTTACGCCAAAATTCTAGCGCCACCAAATTTAGCGCGAAAACGCTCATAGGCCTACATGAGAGAGAACGGGTCTGCGTGGTGGGTGCGCGCCATGAACAAAAAATCTAGGCGCCCGCATAGCATTGTGGGAATGCTGGCTCAGTTACCCTTGTTCACCATGCCTCGTCACAAGGCAACTCTCACTCCAAGGAAAATTGGGACTCTCCTGTTCCTATCTGATAGCTCTGACAGTGATGGAAGTGGAAATGAAGACTAATTCTTTGGCTTTGATCAGTTAGTGACTGAAAGGAATGACCAGGATATCGATAATAGTGCAGAAAACCCTGACGATCCTCAACCTTCTACCTCTGGTGTGGGCACTCGTCAGTCACGGTCGGTTGTACCTCAACACAAGAGAAAACTATTATTTTCGCAGGGTCAGGCCTCCGACTTCCGTAATGATGATGATAGTGATGTGGATTGTGATTATTGCTCTTGACGATCATTCGAGTAGTGATAGTGAGGAATCATTCACCAGTGAAGCGTCGGTATGTACGCCGCTGCATGCGCTTGGGTAGTGTACCCTATGCTGTGCCCAGGGGACGGAGTACATCCCATGACCCTATACCAGGTATAGATAGTGCTAGTGAGGATGATGTGGCTACACTTGGCATGGATAGATCACAGGCATCACTAGATGGTGGTAGTGGTGATGGTAGTGCCACAGCCATGCACGACTCGCCAGCCCAGGCTGGGACCCACGCTGCTAACTCCGCAGTTCAAGGACAAAGCGGAGCGTCAGCCACCAGCCCACCACAACCACAACTACCCGCACAACCAGCCTATGATGTCCAGTATCCACCAGCGAACCGTATCTGGGATTGGCAGCAAAATCCCAATTTTGTTCCCAAGCCCCAACACTTTGATGACTCTCAAAGTGGAATTCTACCTACTTGTCCCCTTGGAACCACGGCCAATGAACTGGAATTCTTTGAATTATTCTTTGACCAGCCATTGATGGAAAATATTGTCAGGGAAAGTAGTAAGTATTTTGAGTACACCATGGCAAATACGATCTTATCACCACAGTCAAGACTACACTGGTGGAAAGAGACGACTGTTGCAGAAATGTATTTGTTTTTTGCAACAATGCTTATGCCTCATGTCTATAAGCATAATATAAAAGCATACTGGTCCACAGATCGGCTAATTTCTACCCCGGTCTTCAGTGAAATCATCCCAGTGAACAGGTTCATCTTACTCTTACGCATGTTGCACTTCTTTGACAAAACCAGGCCTGACAGAAGTGACAGGTTATACAAGATTAGAAATGTTTTTATGTACCTCAAACAAAAGTTCAGCATATACTTTTATCCATTCAAGAATCTTGTAATTGACAAGTCTTTGATTTTGTTCCAAGGTAGGCTGTCATTCAAGCAGTATATACCGAGCAAGAGGAAATGCTTTGGCATAAAACTTTGTACTCTGTGACTGACAGTGGCCTGGTATTGGATATTGTTGTACACACGGGAAGTAAAACATTGAAAGATACTAAGATGTTATTGGATATCTCAGGTGACGTAGTGAGAAGCATGATGGCACCTTATCTTGGTAAGGGGCATACATTACATACCGATAACTGGTACACAAGTCCATTACTCAGTGATTTCTTGCGAGTGAACAAGACGTGTGTGTGGCACAATGCATTCTAATCGTAAACATATGCCCAGGTTCAACTCAGGTGCTCGTGGTGATGACGTGCAGGGGTTTACTGCCAAATAGTAAAATCCCACATACCAATGCCCGTGCCGGCGACTACCTAGATGGGAATTTCCCAAATTCCTTCTATCTTGTACCAACTGAGCCCATGGAAGTCACCGCAATTATAAAGTCACTTAAAAATAACTTGGGGAATCTGTTTCACGTCCCACCATTATTGTACAAGCGAGCGGCCCATGTCCTTTCGCATGCTATTACATTACTTTTTAACAAGTCACTAGAAACTAGCACTTTCTCGACACTACTCAAGACAGCAAGGGTTACACCAATACATAAAGGTGGTGACCCTACAGAATTAAACAACTATAGGCCAATATCAAACTTACCATTGCTATCCAAAATCTTCGAGAAACTCGTGCACAGGAAACTATATTCATTTATAACGTCACAAAACATACTCAACCCCTGCCAATTTGGATTCAGGAAAAATAAAAGCACTAATGATGCAATTATACAAATGCTAGACCTGCTTTACACAGCATTGGAAAATAAGGAATATCCGCTAGGAATTTTTATTGACCCAAGAAAAGCGTTTGACACAGTAGACCACGGCATCCTACTCCACAAACTTGACCACTATGGTATAAGAGGCCATGCGCTTGCATATTTTAAATTCTACCTTTCTAATAGGTATCAGTATGTCACCATTAAAGACACAGCCTCATCAATACGGCCACTTGATACTGGAGTTCAGCAGGGAAGTGTCCTTGGACCCCTGCTCTTCCTCATTTACATCAATGACCTTCCAAATGTATCCCAACACCTGAAACCCATTCTCTTTGCTGACGACATGACTCATGTCATCTCTCACCCTAATCTTGCCACCCTCAACACCATTGTTAACAAGGAGCTGCTCAAAATGTCGACTTGGATGACAGCCAATAAACTTACACTTAACACTGGCAAAACCTACTATATTAGGTGTTGCGCAACTTAACATTAAGATCGACAACACTAATTGCTAGACATAATGAGGGCAAATTCCTTGGCCTATACCTCGACAACCTAAATTTCAGCACCCATATCCAACACATAAAAAAAGTATCCAAAACGGTAGGGATCCTCTTCAAGACACGATACTACGTGGCCCGGTGGCTAAAGCTCCCGCTTCACACACAGAGGGCCCGGGTTCGATTCCCGGCGGGTGGAAACATTTCGACACGTTTCCTTACACCTGTTCACCTAGCAGCAAATAGGTACCTGGGTGTTAGTCGACTGGTGTGGGTCGCATCCTGGGGGACAAGATTAAGGACCCCAATGGAAATAAGTTAGACAGTCCTCGATGACGCACTGACTTTCTTGGGTTATCCTGGGTGGCTAACCCTCCGGGGTTAAAAATTCGAACAAAATCTTATCTTATCTTACTGCAAACTGCCCTTCTCACGCTATACCATTCACATATATCCATACCTCACCTATGCTATCTGTGCTTGGGGTTCAACTGCAGCAACACACCTAAAGCCAATAGTATCCCAACAAAAAGTCGCAATAAGAATAATCACTAAATCTTATCCCTGGCAATACCCCCCCCCCCCTCTTCATAGATCTAAACTTACTCCCTGTTCAGAACATCCACACTTACTACTGTGCAATCTATATCTACAGGACCTTAAATTCCAATATTAACCTTGACCTAAAACTCTTTGATAGTTGTGACAGGATCCACAGGCATAACACCAGACACAAACATCTCTATGACATTCCCCGTGTTCAACTAAACCTTTACAAAAATTCAATGTATTTCAAAGGACCTAAAATCTGGAACACCCTACCTGAAAACTCTAGAACTGCAGACACATTCATCACTTTCAAAACTACAGTTAGAAAACATCTTATCTCCCTGATCCACCCCAACAACTAACTACATGATAACCACCTGGTGGTTCAAAATTACACTCACTCACCCACTGACTATTAACCCAGAAATACTAATCTTAATCTTAAAATAATAAATCCTAACTAGTCATAAGTTTGCCTATGATACTCAAATATAGACACCTTGTATTGTACGAAAACAAAAGCATTCACATTGCTAAACTCACAAATTATGTAGTCACTTAGCCTTAATTCCATAATCTAAGGATTTAATGTTAAGAATTAATCTAAGTCTGCTCGAAATGCCTAGCCAGGCTAGGTGTCCTAGTGGCCCCCTCTGTAATTAGTATTTTATAACATGTAAACCACACAATACCCAAAACCTATAAACCCCACATTGTAACCCTTATAGAGAATAAACTTGAATTGAATTGACTGACATCACGGCATTACGGTGGCATGACAAACGAGATGTCACATTGTTGACAACCATTCACCGTAATGAAATGCAAGACAGTGGCAAAGTTGATCGAGTGACTAATGAACGTATTTGAAAAGCAGTGACAGTGATTGATTATACACAAAACATCTGCTTGGTTGACAAACGTGGCATGCAGATTGGCTTTGTTGATTGTGTTCGTAAAAGTTACTAGTGGTACATGAAAATTTTCTTCCATCTCATGGACATTTCAATGCTCAATGCATATAATATGTACCAAATGAAGACTGGCAACAGACCACCATATGGTGAATTTTGTTTGTCTGTTGTCAGACAACTCATAATGAAGTACCAGGTAACAACACCCGCTATACAACAAGGTCCTCAAACTCCTCAGGATATACCCAAGCATTTGAGGAGGGAAGGTGATCATTTCATAAGACAGCTTCCTTCAACTCATAAGAAATTTGCTCAATAGAGAAGCATCGTCTGTGCACAAACAAAACGACGGCAACAAAGATGCAAAGACACTCAGTTTATGGTGCCTTGCTTCAAGTTGTTCCACAAGCTCCATCAGTTCTAAAACCATGTCCAGTGATTGTAAATATGTAAATATATGATAGAACATTAGTATTATACAAGATTTGTGTATGTTTATTGTAATAAACAACAGTGGTAAACAATAATATAATAATAACTTTAGTGCGGTTGTGTTCAATACAGTGAGTTTATATATATACATTATATACAGTATTGGTCTCTCAGGCCCCAAATGTGGAAAAGAAAAAAATTGGAAAAGAAAAGAAAAAACTACAAAAACTGCCAAATTAAGTAATGTGCGTATGTGGAAATCGTCGATGTTGCCGCCACCAGGTCATTTAGGGCAAACTTCTCGGCACTGTATCTCGGTAAGTACTGATCAGAATTTTTTTTTCTTATTACCTTCACAAAAATATGCTCTTTAATTCTGTAAGAAAAAACAATTTTTTTTTTTTTTTTCAAAATTTCTTGGACACTGGAGCACCACTTCAGATTTTGGCCTTGGACCCTGAAGGGTTAAGGTAAGAAATACTATTATTGCTGATGCAGTTATAGACTTAAGCAGTAAAAGCAATGCATCACAACAATGAACTACAATTATATACGTATTCTATTTTTACTTTTGCAAGATCTGTAGGTCTAAAAAAAAGGTTGTCTGAAGGGGAAGCTCGCATCCTGAATTTCTGCTCGTATCCAGAAAAAAATCAACTGAGCGACTGCTCGTATCCTGAAAAACGAATATGGTGGGGCACTCTTAACCCTTTGACTGTTTTGGTCGTATATATACGTCTTACAAGCCACCGTGCTTGATGTATATATACTCAAATTCTAGCAGCTTCAAATCAAGCAGGAGAAAGCTGGTAGGCCCACATGTGAGAGGATGGATCTGTGTGGTCAGTGTGCACCATATAATAAAAATCCTGCAGCACGCAGTGCACGAGAAAAAAAAAACCAACTTTTTTTTTTAACTAAAATGCCGACTTTGTGGTCTATTTTCATATAGTATTTATGGTTGTATTCTCTTTTTCTTGGTCTCATTTGATAGAATGGAAAACATATTATAGAAATAGATGTGATTCTGATTGGTTTTACTATAAAAAGAACCTTGAAATGGAGCTAAAAGTAGGGGAAATGTTTGATTTTTGCAGATGTTCAAAAGTAAACAGATGTCATTTTCCAATAAATATCCAAGTAGCCATTCTAATGTGCAGTCATGAATGGGTTGACATTATTCATACATTTATTACAATATTGCAATAGTCTGCATAACAGTAAATCTTCTATTTTTTTGTTTGAATAAAAATTAAAAATAGAAAGCAAGAGTAATATCAGAGGGGCCTGGAGACATGATTGATGAACAAAGAAAATGTTATTTTAGAGCCAGGAATGTCTGCATTGTTCATTCTGGACCCTATTTTGAAATTGTAATACGTATTTTTTAATTTTTGTGAAATTGGCCAAATTGCAAATTTCTGACCACGTTATTGAGTAGTTGAAATCGGTAAATGGGCAGTTTTTTGTACTCAATCGATAGAAAAAAATGGAGTTCTAAAGAAATAGCTATGAGTTTGGTCAACTGGAACAATGGAATTAGCTGAAAATAGGGCTCAAAGTGGGCGAAATCGCCAATTCGTAAATATCGCCGAGAACACTAAATTCGCAAGAGCGTAATTCAGTCAGTTTTCCATCAAATTTCATTCTTTTGGTGTCATTACAATCAGGAAAAGATTATCATTTCACAAGATTTTTTTTTTTTTTTTAAATTTTGCGACACAAGGAGACGCCTCAGGATTTGGGGTTGCGACAGTCATGGGGTTAAGCCGAGGTTCCACTGTACTGTACATATAAAATATGCAATAACTTTAAAACGCTTGAAATTTTGGAAACATTCCAGACATAATAGAGAGAGACGCTCATGGAGAATGTAAACAAACAGGGTTGGGAGCACGGTATTAGAAAGACCGCTCGCCGTATAGCAAGTTTTGGTTATAATTTGAAATCGGTGTATTACTGGAAGACCGTAAAGCGGGGCCCTACTGTATATCATGTACGGAGCTGTTGTAGTTTGAGTTTCTTTATCTACATATTCTACAAAATTTCATGAATCCAGTCAAGGTGCTGAATGAGCAAGCCTGTTTTCTGTTTTTTCATATTCTTCCAGATTTGTACTGGTCATTTATGTGATCTGTGGCACTCGGAGAAAATGAAAAAATTTGCATTCTCCAACCTAGTTTCATTTAAGGGACTTTTGAACACATTCATACTGGTCCTTCAGAATTTTGCTCATTTCTTTTTCAACAGTGTATAAACCCTAGTGATTAATGATGCAATCCTAGAGGTAGTTCTTAATTTAGATTTTGAACAAGTGAAGAAATATTTGGCATTCCTAGCAATATACTGGACAGCTTTTTGCTCCTGTTATGCTGCTTCTGTCTGATATAAAAGCTTAAGAATTTATACACAAATAACCCGCACATAGAAGAGAGGAGCTAATGACGACGTTTCGGTCCGACTTGGACCATTTACAAAGTCACACTGTGTGACTTTGTAAATGGTCCAAGTCGGACCGAAACGTCGTAATTAGGTCCTCTCTTCTATGTGCGGGTTGTGTATTGCTCCAGTCACGGAATTGTGACTTTGTTATTTGCTTAAGAATTTGTTCTAACACCAATTTTTCGGCAGAGATCCTCTCTTTCATTGTGACATTCACATTTTTAGGCAGCTCAGCCCCCCCCCACCCCCTCTCTGTGTCTGCACATTCTTCTATAGTTTCTTTCTACATCTGACCTTCTTTTAGGCTTTGTCAGCATACATTTTACTTAAATCTTTTTTTCAACTTTTCCAAGCACTGGTGACTGCTCAGGTTGCTCATCACTGTTTCCCAGGGTATGTCAGATAGTTCTTTGTTTATTTTGTCCCAATCAATTCTCTGAATGTTGTAGTTAAATTTACTAAACATACCTTCTTGCCTATAATAATTTTATTTCTGTGAGCCATATAAGAGTAGGCACAAAAAGACACTAATTAGGCATTCTTAGTTGTTTGTGAAGACTAAAGTTTCATTCCTAGTGGGTTCTGTAATCAGTTGGTTCAAATAAACCTTTTCACAAAACCCCATTAGCTCTCTAATAAGTGTCTAAAGAATAAAAGGGCGCAATACCACGACTGGAACAATACACAAATAACCCGCACACAAGACAATGAAACTTTTTTTTTTTTTAACACGTCGGCCATTTCCCACCAAGGCAAGGTGGCCCAAAAGAAGAAAAAAAAACAAAAAAAAACTTTCATCAGTCAACACTTCCACCATCACTCACACAATCACTGTCTTTGTAGAGGCACCTAGATATGACAGTTCAGATAGTCACTCCAAACTGCCAATATCTCAAACTCCTCCTTTAACCCTTTGACTGTCGCAAGCCCCAATCCTGAAGTGTCTCCTGGCGTCGCAAAATATTTGAAAAAAAAAAAAAAACTGCCATCAGTACTTACTGAGATACCGAGGCATGAAGTTCGCAGAAAATGAGCCGCATATGGCAACAGCGGCGACTGTCAATCACCCAGTAAACTTTACTTTAATTCGAAGGTTTCTTGTTTTTTCACTATTTTAATTTTTCACTTAACTTTTGTGGCCCGTGAGACCAAAGTATGGTGCAATGTTCGTATATACACTCACTGAATGTAACACAATTGTAGCAAAAACCCTAGTATCATAATGTTTACAAAACTTGTTTACACAAATATAAAAAATTTTTATTACAATTGTTCTATAATATATATACATATGTACAATCACTGGACACTTTTCTAGAACTGCTGCAGCTTGTGGAATTCTTTGAAACATGGGTGTAAGCACAATGGTGTTTTACACTCCTCACACAAAACGAGTGTCTCTGTTTTTGTGGGGGTTTTGCGTTATGTCCACAGACAAAACACCTCTTCTGAGCATTTTTCTTCAGAGCAGAAGCAGCCAGGGGTATGGGGTAGTGATCACCAGGCCTCAAACGAGAGGGCATGTTTTGATAATTTCGTGGGCGCTGGTCTATTGCAATTGTTTTTCCTTGGTACTTGAATATTATTTGTCTGATGACTGACAAACAAAATTCACCATATTTGGGTTTGTTGTTGGTCTTCAACTTATACATATTATAAGCATTCAGCATGGAAATGTCAAGAAGACGGAAAAAGAGTTTTATGTACTACAGTGGACCCCCGCATAACGATTACCTCCGAATGTGACCAATTATGTAAGTGTATTTATGTAAGTGCGTTTGTACGTGTATGTTTGGGGGTCTGAAATGGACTAATCTACTTCACAATATTCCTTATGGGAATAAATTCGGTCAGTACTGGCACCTGAACATACTTACGGAGTGAAAAAATATCGTTAACCGGGGGTCCACTGTACTTATAACTCTTGCGAACACAATCAGCAAACCCAATCTGCATGTCACATTTGTCCACTAACTGCATATTGAGGTTGTAATCCATCAAAGCTGCAGGTTTTACAATGGGTTCATTGCTCTATTCTGCTTGCCACTGTCTACCATTTCGTGTTGGTGAACTGATGTCAACAGTGTGACATCACATTTGTCATGCCACCGAAATGCCATGACGTCATTGGCAGCAAACACCTGAACATCACTTCTACGACTGCCAGCGTCGAACCTAGGCATATGCTTACGATTTCCACACACTGTGCCACACACACCTGTCATGTTCACTCGCAAGAAATCACTGAGTAAAGGACTTGTGTACCAGTTGTCAGTATATAAAATATGACCCTTACCAAGATATGGTTCCATCATTGTTCTAACCACATCAGAGATACCCAGCAACTTCCTGGTATCTTGCAATGTTTTACTGCCAGTGTACACAATTATATCCAAAACCAGACCACTTTTGCAATCACGCAGTATAAATAACTTTATACCAAAGAGTTTCCTCTTGATTGGTATGTACTGCTTGAATGAGTCTTCCTTTGAACAAAATCAAAGACTCGTCAATAACAAGCTTCCTGAAGGGATAAAAGTACATACAGCACTTCGTTTCAGGTACAGTGGACCCCCCGAGTTTCGGCTGCCTCGACTTTCGCAAAATTCGACCTTCGGCGAGTTTTATTTTGGAAAAATTTGGCCTCGAGTTTCGTGAAAAAACTCGTGTTTCGGCGACCATCCGGTACCCGTCCGCCCATCACCGCACACACAAAGCCAGTCTCCCACACCATTCACGTTCAGTGTGCCATTGTTTACCAACACGTGACCATCACCCCGCAGGTTCATACATTTCATAATCCATTGTTTTTTGTGCTTGCAACTGCTAAGTAAGTCATCATGGACCCAAGGAAAGCTAGTGCAAGCCCTTTGGTAAATAAAGTGAGTGACGGGGATGTGAAAGAGTTGGTGGAGGACCACAGGGAAGAGCTAACCACTGACAAACTGCAAGAGCTTCAACCAGAACAGCATCAGACCACAGCCGAGGAACTTGCTTCAGAGGAGGAAGAGGGAATGGATGAGGTGCCTTCTTCAGTGATTAAGGACATGTGTGGAATGCGGAATGAGTTGCAAAGTTTTGTTGAAAAGTATCACCCTGACCAAGCTGAAACAAGCCGTATCTGCAACATGTACAATGCCAGTGTTGTGTCCCACTTCAAGGAAATCTTAAAGAAAGGCCAGAAAAAGACCTCTCTGGATAGATATTTTATGCAGCAGGGGTCCAGTGACAAATTGTTCCCAGTGGCATTAAAAGAAGAAGGGAAGTAACCCCAGATAAGGACTTGCTACCTAAAGTCCTAATGGAAGGAGATTCTCCTTCCAAACAATAGTGTACACCTTCCTCCTATCACCTCCTCCCATCTTACATCCACCCAGAAGTCTTCAGTAAAGATAAGTGTAATATTATTTATTTTAAATGCATGTACTTTATTTCTGATTGTTTTCATTATGTATTATCATAATCAAAAAGAAGCGCTAAGCCACAAGGGCTATACAGCGCTGCAGAGTAGGGAAGGAAGCGAGGGTATTGGGCAGCAGAAGGGGGGAGGGATGATCAGTAGGTTACAGAAAACAGCGGGGCAGGGGATAGTGCGGGGGTAGAGGGTAGCAAGAGATTGAGGTAGAAAGGGCTGAAGGCATCCGAGTTTGTGAAGTCAGTCAGTTGTCAAAAAGTCAATGACAGAGTCCGGATGAAAGGTGGGTCCATCAGCGAGAAGGGAAGGTAAAGAGAGCAGCGGAGCGAAGACGGAGGTAAATTCTGCGTGATCGTTGATAAAGTGGGCAGTCCAACAGAATGTGGCCAATTGATAATGGAGCCTGGCAATTCTCAGAAGCAGGGCGCCTCTCCACGAGATATCCACGAGTAAAACGAGTATGGCCAATGCGAAGACGGGAGAGAGTAGTCTCCCAACCTCGACTCTGGTGACAAGAAGACGGCCAGTAACCTATACTCGGTTTAATAGATTGAAGTTTGTTACCGAGCATAGTAGACCAACGTTGTTGCCAACGGGTGTGAAGGTGGGTAGCTATTGCAGCAAAATAGTCCGTAAATGGTATACCTCTATATGAAACTGGTAGGTCATGTACTGCTGAATGCGCAGCAGTGTTTGCCTGTTCATTGCCCTGTACGTCAACATGACCAGGGACCCAACAAAAAACAATACCTTTATGCTTGGTAAAGATGCGGCGTAGCCAAAGTTGGATACGGAGGACTAAGGGGTGAGGTGTATCAAATTTCTGTATAGCCTGTAAAGCACTAAGGGAGTCTGAGACAACAACAAATGATGACACAGCCATAGATGCAATACGGATAAGTGCTGCAAGAATGGCATACAATTCAGCAGTAAAAACACTAGCCAAAGATAGTAAATGCCCTCGTACGACGCTGTCCGGAAACATTGCTGCAAATCCTACGCTGTCAGAAGACTTAGAGCCATCTGTGTACACTGCAATGGCATGAGAATGAGAGCGGAAGTGGTCAAGAAAGAGAGCGGGAAGCGACCATAGGCAGTTGGGCTTTCGAGCAAGGGAGAGAGAAAGAACAGACTCGAACAGCTGGAACTTACCAGGGGGGTAGGGAAAAGTGAGATGCTACATGAACATAGAAAGGTGGTAATTGAAGAGAAGACAAAAGCGAATGCAGGCGAAGAGAGAAGGGATGGAGTAAACAGGGGCGGCGAACAAATAAATAATGTCTACTAATACAGTGGACCCCCGCATACCGTCAGCATCACATAACGTTCAATCCGCATACCGCTCGCTTTTATCGCAAAAATTTTGCCTCGCATACCGCTCAAAAACCCGCTCACTGCTCTTCGTCCGAGACGCGTCCAATGTGCGCCCTTAGCCAGCCTCACATGCGCCGCCGGTGGCATTGTTTACCAGCCAGCCTCCGCGGTAACATCCAAGCATACAATCGGAACATTTCGTATTATTACAGTGTTTTTGGTGATTTTATCTGCAAAATAAGTGACCATGGGCCCCAAGAAAGCTTCTAGTGCCAACCCTACAGCAATAAGGGCGAGAATTACTCCGGCGCGCATAACGGAGATAAAACACCTCAATTATTGGGAGCGCTTGAGGTTCCTAAACCTGTATTCCCTGGAACGCAGGAGGGAGAGATACATGATTATATACACCTGGAAAATCCTAGAGGGACTAGTACCGAACTTGCACACGAAAATCACTCATTATGAAAGCAAAAGACTTGGCAGACGATGCACCATCCCCCCAATGAAAAGCAGGGGTGTCACTAGCACGTTAAGAGACCATACAATAAGTGTCAGGGGCCCGAGACTGTTCAACTGCCTCCCAGCACACATAAGGGGGATTACCAACAGACCCCTGGCAGTCTTCAAGCTGGCACTGGACAAGCACCTAAAGTCAGTTCCGGATCAGCCGGGCTGTGGCTCGTATGTTGGTTTGCGTGCAGCCAGCAGCAACAGCCTGGTTGATCAGGCTCTGATCCACCAGGAGGCCTGGTCTCAGACCGGGCCGCGGGGGCGTTGACCCCCGGAACTCTCTCCAGGTAAACTCCAGGTAACTCCAGAGATGAAGAAAAAGATCATTGATAAGTATGAAAGTGGAGTGCGTGTCTCCGAGCTGGCCAGGTTGTATAATAAACCCCAATCAACCATCGCTACTATTGGTGGTACAGCTGCTGCTGCTGTACCACCGTCAGCTGCTGCTGCTGCTGCTGCTGTAGCATCGTCTGCTGCTGCTGTAGCACTGTCAGCTGCTGCTGCTGTAGCACCGTCTGCTGCTGCTGTAGCACCGTCTGCTGCTGCTGTAGCACCGTCTGCTGCTGCTGTAGCACCGTCTGCTGCTGCTGTAGCACCGTCTGCTGCTGCTGTAGCACCGTCTGCTGCTGCTGTAGCACCGTCTGCTGCTGCTGTAGCACCGTCTGCTGCTGCTGTAGCACCGTCTGCTGCTGCTGTAGCACCGTCTGCTGCTGCTGTAGCACCGTCTGCTGCTGCTGTAGCACCGTCTGCTGCTGCTGTAGCACCGTCTGCTGCTGCTGTAGCACCGTCTGCTGCTGCTGTAGCACCGTCTGCTGCTGCTGTAGCACCGTCTGCTGCTGCTGTAGCACCGTCTGCTGCTGCTGTAGCACCGTCTGCTGCTGCTGTAGCACCGTCTGCTGCTGCTGTAGCACCGTCTGCTGCTGCTGTAGCACCGTCTGCTGCTGCTGTAGCACCGTCTGCTGCTGCTGTAGCACCGTCTGCTGCTGCTGTAGCACCGTCTGCTGCTGCTGTAGCACCGTCTGCTGCTGCTGTAGCACCGTCTGCTGCTGCTGTAGCACCGTCTGCTGCTGCTGTAGCACCGTCTGCTGCTGCTGTAGCACCGTCTGCTGCTGCTGTAGCACCGTCTGCTGCTGCTGTAGCACCGTCTGCTGCTGCTGTAGCACCGTCTGCTGCTGCTGTAGCACCGTCTGCTGCTGCTGTAGCACCGTCTGCTGCTGCTGTAGCACCGTCTGCTGCTGCTGTAGCACCGTCTGCTGCTGCTGTAGCACCGTCTGCTGCTGCTGTAGCACCGTCTGCTGCTGCTGTAGCACCGTCTGCTGCTGCTGTAGCATCGCCTGCTGCTGCTGTAGCACCGTCTGCTGCTGCTGTAGCATCGCCTGCTGCTGCTGTAGCATCGTCTGCTGCTGCTGTAGCATCGTCTGCTGCTGCTGTAGCATCGTCTGCTGCTGCTGTAGCATCGTCTGCTGCTGCTGTAGCATCGTCTGCTGCTGCTGTAGCATCGTCTGCTGCTGCTGTAGCATCGTCTGCTGCTGCTGTAGCATCGTCTGCTGCTGCTGTAGCATCGTCTGCTGCTGCTGTAGCATCGTCTGCTGCTGCTGTAGCATCGTCTGCTGCTGCTGTAGCATCGTCTGCTGCTGCTGTAGCATCATCTGCTGCTGCTGTAGCACTGTCAGCTGCTGCTGCTGCTGCTGCTGTAGCACCGTTGTTGGTGTGGCTTATTGAGAATACCAAGAAACAATTAACCCCAGAGGATTTGCCACCCAGGATAACCCAAAAAAGTCAGTGTCATCGAAGACTAACTTATTTCCATTGGGGTCCTTAATCTTGTCTCCCAGGATGCAACCCACACCAGTTGACTAACACCCAGGTGAACAGGGAAAAATGCCTGGAACTAGTGCTCATATTGGTGAATTTAAAGCCAGCAAAGGTTGGTTTGAGAGATTTAAGAATCGTAGTGGCATACACAGTGTGATAAGGCCTGTTCTGGAAGAAAATGCCAAACAGGACCTACAGTACTCAGGAGGAAAAGGCACTCCCAGGACACAGTGTCTCATCAGTCATTGCTGCATCTTCAATAAAGGTAAGTGTCATTTATTCTTCATTTAGTAGAGTAGTACATGCACAATATATATTGTGCATGTTCTACTCTACTATTGTCCATGTATCCTTCTCTGTGTGTAGGAAAATGTATATTTCATGTGGTAAAATTTTTTTTTTCATACTTTTGGGTGTCTTGCACGGATTAATTTGATTTCCATTATTTCTTATGGGGAAAATTCATTCGCATACCGATCATTTCGCATAACAATGAGCCCTCTTGCACGGATTAAAGTCGCTATGCGGGGGTCCACTGTATCAGTAACCATTCTATAAATGGAAGGATTGCAGAGATCATGAGAGTGTACATAGTAGCGAAGGCAATGGGGATCACGGCGATCAGAAAAGGATAGAACGTTCGCTTCTGCATAGAGGCTCTCAACAGGGGAAGAGCGAAAAGCACCAAGGCATAAACGTAATCCTTGGTGATGAATGGGTCTAAGGCTAGAGAGAGTAGCAGGAGAGGCCGCTGAATAGATCTGGTCACCATAATCAAGTTTCAATAAAATGAGGGTGGAATGTAGGCGAAGGAGAGTTAGACGATCAGCTCCCCATGAAAGATGAGCAAGGGTTTTAAGAAGGTTCAGCCGGCTGTGACAAGTTGCCTTCAGAGAGGTTATGCGAGGTTTCCAGGATAACCTACGGTCAAAGATGAGGCCCAGAAACCTGACTGTATCACGTTCAGGGATACGGGAGCCATAGAGGTACAAAGGATGATCGGAGATGACAGAGCGTCTCGTGAAAGTAATTTAGCGAGTTTTGGTGCTGGAAAATTTAAACCCATGTGTGGTGGCCCAATTGGAAACACGGTCGACCGCATGCTGGAGAGAAACTGTAATGAGGTGACAGTCAGCGCCTGCACAGGCAATAGCGAAGTCATCAACATAGAGTGATGACCAAATATTTGATGGAAGACTAGAGGCCAAATCATTAATAGCAAGGAGAAAAAGTGTTGTGCTCAGAACACATCCCTGGGGGACACCTTCAGCTTGGATAAAGTCCGGGGAGAGCACATTATTAACCCGAACACAGAAATGCCTGTCAGTTAAAAAGTTCTTAAGGAAGGATGGTAGATAGCCTCGGAGGCCTAAGGAGTGGACTTGGGCCAAAATATTATACCTCCAAGTTGTGTCATATGCCTTCTCAAGGTCAAAAAATATGGCAATAACCGAGTGGTTATTCGCAAAGGCATTACGAACACACGTATCCAAGCGTAGTAAGGGGTCTATGGTAGAACGTCCCTTACGAAAGCCATACTGACGAGTGGAGAGACTGTTGTCTCTCTAAATACCACACTAAACGTCTATTTACCAGGCGTTCCATCACTTTGCAAACTGCACTGGTAAGAGCAATGGGACGATAGTGGGAGGCTTCATGTCCCGTAGTGCCTGGTTTGCGGAAAGGGAGAACAATGGCAGATTTCCACAGCTGTGGAAGAACTCCTTGTGACCAAATAAGGTTGAAAAGGCATAAGAGGACTGCAAGGGCTGACTGATGTAAATGTTGTAGCATACGAATATGAATGTCATCGGGCCCAGCTGCCGATGATCGGCAAGCTGAGAGTGTTGCCTCCAGTTCTTGAAGTGTAGAAAGCACATTATACTGTTCTTCTCTGAGAGAAGAAAAGTCCGAGGGTGCTAACTCTCTGGCAGACTTTGAGGAAAGAAACGAGGGGCATAGATGGAGCCCCTGAGAAATATGGACCAGACGATTGCCAATTTCATTGGCAACATTTAGTGGGTTTGCTATATCAACACCGGCAACCCGCAGAACAGGAGCCGGGTCAGGAGAATATTTACCACTCAGTTTTCGTACTTTTTTCCAGACTGCACTCACAGGAAGCAGAGGTGATGGTGGAGACAATCTCGCCAGCAACTGCGTTTAGCGTCACGGATGACACGGCAAGCGATCGCACGCTTCTGCTTAAAATCAAGAAGTCTCTCCGTAGTTCTACTGTACCGGTACCTGCCCCATGCAGCTCGTTTCAAACGTACTGCACGAGCACAAGCAGATCACCAAGGCACGCATTTCTGAGAATGCCTGCCCGAAGTTTGGGGTACAGAATGAGAAGCTGCGGTTAAAACGGAGGATGAGAAGGTGTAAAAGCTCATCAGTGGAGGACGAAGAAGGAACCTCACTAAAAACAGTTGTGAGTAAAGGTTCCAATTTGCCTGATCAAATTGCCAGCGTGGGATACGAAGAGGTGGTGAATATGAAGGGGAAGTAAGAATGATTGGGAAATGATCACTGTCATGTAAATCCGGGAGAAGAGACCAGGTGAAGTCTAATGCGGCAGAGGAAGAGCAGACAGAGATCGATGCAAGAGCGAGCGAGTCCGAGGATCAAAATGGGTGTGAGTACCTGTATTTAAAACATGGAGGGGGTGGGTGGCAAGAAAAGCCTCTAACTGAATGCCACAGGAATCACAGTGAGACCCCCCCCCCCCCAGAGGAAATGATGGGCATTAAAATCACCAAGTAACAGAAGCGGTGGCGGTAATGACGAAACAAGAAAGGAAATATCCGGAATAGATAATGCCCGAGAGGGAGAGAGATATAAAGAACAGAGCGTATACCACCTATGCAAGTGGATATGGGCTGCTGTGTAATGCAGCGAAGTACGAACAAATAGCTGATGGTACGGAATATCAGTGCCTAGAAGAAGGGCACTTTCATTAAAGGTCCCATCAGGAAAAGGATCTGAAGAATACAATAAATTATAGCCTGAGATGGGAGACATAACAGCAGAGTGTAATTTTGGTTCCTGTAAGCAAACACCAACAGGGGAAAACTGGGAGAGTAACATCTGAAGCTCACCCCAATTACCCGAGGCCGCGTATATTCCACTGTAAATAGGCCATGATTGGCAATGATAAAGATACCTGATATCCACAGGTAAGGGTTCCTACGGACTAGAGGGGTTAGAAAAGTCCACATGCGGAGGCAGCGGAAAACGTTCAAGCAGCGAAGGAACGATGCGCTGTGAAGAAAGGAGTTGCGCAGATGGAGGAGAGGAGAGAGAAGGAACAGAGGGTGGATCAGTGTCCACTGATGGTTTGGTCTCTGCAATATATTCAGAGATTGCTTCAAGTGTTTTGGAATTCAGAGGCGTCGTATGGGAGACGATATTGGAGATGGTAGGGGGAGGGTGAGTAAAGACTGGAACTGTAATGGATTGTACCAAGGTAGGGGGGGGGGCAAAAGGGTGGAGGGAACTGGAGAAGAAGCGTGGAAGGGGACAGAAGAGGCAGAAACCTGGAAGGCGGCAGAAGAGGAAGAAACTTGGGAGGGAACAGGGGAGGAAGGTACAGTACGAGGAGGAGGGTGAACCAATACACTTGTAACAGAGCCAGTGAGAGGGAAAGAACCAGGTACAGAGACAGGGAAGGGAAAATGAGGAGGTGGAAGAAGGGAAGGAGGGGTTAAAGGACCTTTTTTTGACTTCTGAGAAGTAGAGGGACAATTGGGAGGAGGTATCATACGAGATCTCGTCGATACTGAGGCTTGTGAGGGAGAACACGAAGAAGCGAGAACAGACTGAGGCGTTGAAGTAGGGACGTCTGAGCCTAGGACAGCAAAAGAATTAGATACAGGAGTGACTATGGGAGAGGTAACCACAGAGGAGGCTGCAGAAGATGGGACCCCAGAAGTAGGGGGACGTTTTGAAACACGGGAATAAGAAACACAAGGTAGTCTCCCTTGGAGGCGGAGATGAGAAACTGCCATGGCATAAGGGAGACCTTCTGCCTCTTTGAGGCAACGGATTTCCTGCTCATTTAAGTAGACTTGGCAACGGCGAGAGTACGAAGGGTGAGCCTCATGACAATTAAGGCAAGAGGGAGGTCAATTGCAAGACGTATTAGAATAGTCATCGGCACCACAGACTGGGCATTCGGCTATAAATCTGCATTATTTCGCTGGATGGCCAAATCGCCAGCAATTTCTACATTGTTGCGGTGTAGGGATCACCTTTCGAACTTGTAACCGATGTCCTGCTACATAAACTGAGGATGGGAGTTCACGGCTGTCAAAAGTTAAACGAGCCACATTGCTAGGGTATCATCTCTGCCCGCGGGCAGGAAGAACATAAGTGTCTACCTTGAGGATTGGGAGATCTTGGAGTTCCAGCTGTTCAAGAATGTCATTCCCACATGTCTGGAAATTTTGTTGAACTACGGTATGGGGCAGAATGACGGTACCACTACAAGAATTGAGGGAATGATGTTTTTCAATAGTGACAGGAACAGTATCGATATGGGAAAGAGAAATATCATGAGCTTGGGTAGCATCCTGTACAGTGATGATGCACGTACCGCTCTTAAGAGCATGAAAAGAAATATCTTTACCAACATGGCGTAGGAGTGCCTTGCCAATACTGTGGTCGGAAAGATAGGCAGTAGAGGAAGTCACTCGTAAAGTGAAGAATTTAGTCCATTGTGCATTCTGAAACTGAGCATGGAAAGGGAGTGCAGGACGTGTCGATCTTTTCTGAGAAGAACGAGAAGGTGGAGAAGTATCATCAGCAGGTAATTGTCGTTGGCGTTTAGGCGTGGGACCAGAGTTGGTCCGACGTGGAACGGGCCGGCGATTCGAAAATTGCCACACCGTAGAGGGAGAGGCCGGAAGCTAGTCAAAGGAGAGCGGAGGTCAGATAAATCGAAGGAGTCAGTCGAGACCTCAGTACCTGAAGCGGGTGAGGAAACAGCACCGGTAAGAGGTACAGAGGCATGAGGAGTGTCCAAAGAGTGGTCCAAAGGCAAGGTGGGGTCAGAACGGGGTGTGGTATCAAGAAGGGGCCCAGGGGTAGCAGGTTCATGGACTAGTGCTGCCATGGTTAGGTTACTTTTCTTTTTGTTTTTAAGAAAAAAAGAAAGAAAAGAAAAAGAATAAAAAAGGGGAGAGCGGGGAGGGATAGTTCCTGGGAGGAATGAAAGGGCCAGAAATCTCCCTCCGCGCCCAAGAGGACCTCAGCACCGCAAGTAGCGTAGATGCAGCATGGAACCCGTGCCATACCCTACCCATCATGCCAGTAAACCAGCAATCCGGGATAGCAACCCCACATCTGCCGAGCTACCTCGGTGGACAAGAGAGGGCGGCCGGATATCTGCCACAAAGCGTATCTCCTTCGGCCACCACCCCCGGAACAGATACATCTCTGCCACAGTTGTGTCCTTCCACTTGTGTAGTCGTGATCTTGGTGAAAGAATTGTGTTTGCCTTGGTGTACTCGAAGTATGTATTGCTTTCCCGGACAATAATGTCCATCAGGGGTTCATCGAAGAATAACTGAATGAAAGCATTCCAGTTCAGTAGCATTGTTCCCAAGTGTACATGATGGCCGTGTTCTACTTGGTGTTTCATCAAAGTCATGGGGACTGGGAACAAACTCATCACCTTGCTGCCAATCCCAGATGCAGTCAGCTGATGGGTTATGGATATTGAAACGTGGTTGTGGATGTGTAGGGTTGGGCGAGGCTGGTTGTGGTTGTGCAGAGTCAGCAGCGTTGGTAGTAGCGTGGCCCGCTGCTGGTCCCACATGACTCGTGCCACCATCACTATCACCACCTGCTGCCTCACTCACATTCATACCCATCATAACAATATCGTCATCTTCACTATCAGTTCGTGGTGTAGGGCCACGGGATGTGCTCCTAGATTTACTCCTTCCCCTTGGAACAGCATGACATTACCAGACCGCATGCTACGTCGTATATACTGCCGCTTCACTGAGGAATATTCACCCTCACTGTTGCAACTAGAACTGCTTTCAATACCTTTGAAATCGCTATCACTTTCACTGCTCGCATCCGAGTCTTGTACATGGGCAAATAGTTTCCTCTTTCGTCCTGGTACAGGTGAACGTGAATGAGCTGGCCCAGCACCAGAGGTGGAAGGTTGTGGGTCATCTGGGTTTTCATCACTAATTACGTTATCCTAGGCACTGTTTTTGGCCACACCTGCTTGAAAACCATAGAATTCACTTTCACTGACACTTCCATCACTGTTAGAGATGTCACTTGGGAACAAAAGACCTCCAATCTGAGGAGGAGTGAGGCACTTCTTACCGCAAGGCATGATGAAAATGTACTACCAAGATGGCGTTCCCACAATGCGCCACTAAGTCCCAGATTTTTTTCATAGGGTGCACACCCACCACTCAGACCCATTCTCTCTCTTGTAGGCCTATCAGCCTTCTCCCGTTGATTTGAAGCTGCTAGAATTTATGCGTATAGATACGTCAAACACGGTGGCTCGTAAGACGTATATATACGACCGAAACAGTCAAGGGGTTAAAGTGCAGGCATTGTACTTCCCATTTCCAGGGCTCAAGTCCAGCTAACCGGTTTCCTTGAATACCTTAATAAAATATTAACCTGCTCACACTCCAACAGCTCGTCAGGTCCCAAAAACCATTCATTCCTATCTAACACGCTCGCACACATTTGCTGGAAGTCCAAGCCCCTCGCCCACAAAACCTCTTACCCCCTCCCTCCAACCTTTTCGAGGACGACTCCTACCACGCCTTCCTTCCCCTACAGATTTATACACTCTCCATGTCATTCTACTTTGATCCATTCTAAGTGACCAAACCACTTCAATAACCCCTCTTCAGCCCTCTAATACTTTTAATAACTCCACACTTCCTCCTAATTTCCACACTATTTACACCACACAATGAGATTTGACAGGACATCCCCACTGCCTCCAGCCACCTCCTCACTGCAGCACTTACAACCCAAGCTTCACATCCCTACGAGTGTTAGTACCACTAAACTTTCGTACATTCCCTTTTTTGCCTCGATGGATAATTCCCCCCCCCCCATCTCCATAGATACCTCAATGCACCATTCACCATTTTTTCTTCATCAATTCTATGGTTAACCTCATTCTTCATAAACCCATCAGCTGACAAGTCATCTCCCAAATATTTGAAAACATTCACTTCTTCCATATTCCCTCTCTCCAATGTGATATCCAATTTCTCTTCATTTAAATAGTTTAGATACCCTCATCAACTTACTCTGATCTATATTCACTTTCCACTTTCTACCTTAACACACCATCCCAAACTCTTTCATTAACCTTCGTAGCTTTTCTTTAGAATCTCCCAGAAGCACAGTATCATCAGAAAAAAGCAACTGTGCCAACTGCCATTTTGTATTTGATTCCCCATAATTTAATCCCACTCCTCTCCCAAATACCCTAGCATTTACTTCTTTTACAACACCATCTATAAATATATAAAGCAGCCATGGTGACATTACACATCCCTGTCCAAGACCTACTTTTACTGGGAAGTAATCTCTCTCCTACACACCCTGACCTGAGCCTCACTATCCTCATAAAAACTCTTTACAGCATTTAGTAACTTACTACCTATTCCATACACTTGCAACGTCTGCCACATCGCTCCCCTATCCACTATCACATGCCTTTTCTAAATCCATAAATACAATGAAAACTTCCCTACTTTCATCTAAATACTGTTCGCATATATGCTTCAATGTAAACACTTGATGTATACATCCCCTACCCACTCTAAAGCCTCCTTGCTCAGCTATCCTGCTCTCAGTCTTACCTCTAATTCTTCCAATAACCCTACTAGACTTTACTTGGTATTCTCAGTAAACTTTTTCCCCAATAATTATTACAATCTCTTTTGTCCCCCTTCCTTCATAAAAAGGAACTATACACACTCCTAGATACCTTCCCTTCTTTCATAATTTATTAAACAAAAATACCAAACCACTCCAACACTATCCTCCCCCTGCTTTTAACATCTGTCAGTCCTGTTAGTTCCAGCTGCATTATCTCCTTTCATTCTATGTAATGCCTCACGCACCTTCCCCACATTCACATCCTGCTCTTCTTCTCTCCTAAAAGATGTTGTATCTCCCTAGCCAGTGGATGAAATTACCGCCTCAAAATATGTACTTCCACCGTTTACCCAATACCTCCAGCTCCCCATCCACTAACTCCCCTACTGTTTTTAACTGACAAATCCATATGTTCCCTAGGCTTTCTTAATTTGCTTATCTCGCTCCAAAATTTTTTCTTATTCTCGGCAAAATTTCTTGACAGTGCCTCTCCCATTATCATTTGCTCTCCTTTTGCACTCTCATCACTCTCTTCATGTTTCTTTTACTCTCCATATACTCTGCCCTTCTTATATCACTTCTGATTTGTATAAGTCTCATAAGCTACCTTTTTTCTCTTTCATGACACCCTTTACTCCATTCTACCAATCACTCCTCTTTCCTCCTGCACCCACATTCCTATAGCCACAAACTTCTGCCCCTCATTCTAATACTGCATTTTTTAAAATGATCCAATCCCTCTCGAACCCCTCCCCCTACTACCCATACTTGCACCAGCCCACCTTTCTGCCAATAGTTGCTTGTATCTCGCCCTAACTTCCTCCTCCCTTAGTTTATTAACTTTCACCTCTTACTTTCTGTTGCCCTTTTCCTTTTGTCCCATCTAACTAATGGCTAGTTAACCCTTTCAGGGTTGCCAGGCCCTCTCCAAGACTTGTTCTCAGGGTCGCCAAATTAAAAAAAAAAATTCTCATGAAAAGATAGAGAACGTTTTCCCGATCATAATGACACCAAAAGTATGAAATTTGATGGAAAAATTACGGAATTATGCTATCGCGAAGTTAGCGGTCTCAATGATGTTTACGCATCGGTGATTTAGCCCACTTTGAGCCCAACTTTCGGCCAATTCCAGTGTACTAGTCAACAGAAATCATAACTTTCGCTAGAGCTCAATTTTTTCTATCGAACGAGTACAAGAAACCACCCATTTACCAATTTCAACTATCCAATAAAGTGGTAAGAATTTAGCAATTTTGCCGATTTCACACAAATTTAAAAAGATGCCAATTTCCGAATAGGGTCCAGAATAAACAAGAAAGACATCCCTGCACTAAAATACAGTGGACCCCCGCATACCATTAACCTTGCATAACGTTAAATCCACATACTGCTACATTTTATCGCCAAGATTTTGCCTCGCATACCGCTAAAAAACCCGCTCAACGCTGTTCGTCCGAGACGCGTCTAATGTGCGCCCTCAGGCAGCCTCACATGTTCCGCCGGTGGCATTGTTTACCAGCCAGCCTCCGCTGTAACATCCAAGCATACAATCGGAACATTTCGTATTATTAGTGTTTCTGGTGATTTTATCTGCAAAATAAGTGACCATGGGCCCCAAGAAAGCTTCTAGTGCCAACCCTACAGCAATAAGGGTGAGAATTACTATAGAGATGAAGAAAGATCATCGATAAGTATGAAAGTGGAGTGCGTGTCTCCGAGGTGGCCAGGTTGTATAGTAAACCCCAATCAACCATCGCTACTATTGTGAGCAACAAAAAGGCAATCAAGGAAGCTGTTCTTGCTAAAGGTTTAACTGTGTTTTCGAAACAGAGATCGCAAGTGATGGAAGATGTTGAGAGACTCTTATTGGTGTGGATTAATGAAAAACAGATAGCAGGAGATAGCATCTCTCAAGTGATCATAAGTGAAAAGGCTAGGAAGTTGCATGAGGATTTAATTAAAAAAATGCCTGTAACTAGTGATGTGAGTGAATTTAAGGCCACCAAAGGTTGGTTCGAGAGATTTAAGAAGTGTAGTGGCATACATAGTGTGATAAGGCATGGTGAGGCTGCCAGTTCGGACCACAAAGCAGCTGAAAAATATGTGCAGGAATTCAAGGAGTACATAGAAACTGAAGGGCTGAAACCTGAACAAGTGTTTAATTGTGATGAAACAGGCCTGTTTTGAAAGAAATGCCAAGCAGGACCTACATTACTGAGGAGGAAAAGGCACTCCCAGGACGTAAGCCTATGAAAGACAGGCTTACTCTGCTGATGTGTTCCAATGCTACTGGTGATTGCAAAGTGAAGCCTTTATTAGTGTATCACTCTGAAACTCCCAGACCGTTCAGGCAAAAGAATGTCCTCAAGGAAAATTTGTGTGTGCTGTGGAGGGCAAACAGTAAGGCATGGGTCACTAGGGACTTTTTCTACGACTGGTTACACCATGTATTTGCCCCCAATGTGAAAGATTATCTAACTGAAAAGAAATTAGAACTTAAGTGCCTCCTGGTGTTAGACGATGCCCCTGGTCATCCTACAGACGTGGCAGAGCGACTTTATGGGGACATGAAATTCATTAAGGTGAAGTTTTTGCCTCCTAATACCACTCCTCTCCTGCAGCCCATGGACCAGCAGGTTATTGCAAACTTCAAAAAACTGTACACAAAAGCTCTGTTTGAAAGGTGCTTTGTAGTGACCTCAGAAACTCAACTGACTAAGAGAGTTTTGGAGAGATCACTTTAATATCCTCAATTGTGTAAACCTTATAGGTAAGGCTTGGGAGGGAGTGACTAAGAAGACCTTGAACTCTGCTTGGAAGAAACTGTGGCCAGAATGTGTAGACAAAAGGGATTTTGAAGGGTTTGAGGCTAACCCTGAGAATCCTATGCCAGTTGAGGACCCCATTATGGCATTGGGAAAGTCCTTGGGGTTGGAGGTTAGTGGGGATGATGTGGAAGAGTTGGTGGAGGAGGACAATGAAGAACTAACCACTGATGAGCTGATAGATCAACTTCAACAGCAAGAAGCCAGACCTGAGGAAACTGGTTCGAAGGAGGGGAGAGAGAAATTGAAGAAATTGCCTACTACAAAGATTAAGGAAATCTGTGCAATGTGGCTGAAAGTGCAAACCTTTATGGATGAAAATCACCCTCACACAGCTATTGCAAGCCGTGCTGGTGACTATTACACTGAAAATGTTGTGAAACACTTTAGGGAAGTCATAAAGGAACGAGAGGTACAGGCCACTATGGACAGATATGTTGTGCGACAGAACTCCAGTGACTCTGAAGCTGGTCCTAGTGGCATTAAAAGAAGAAGGGAAGTAACCCCAGAAAAGGACTTGCTACCTCAAGTTTTAATGGAAGGGGATTCCCCTTCTAAACACTAACACTCTCTCTCCCCTCCTCCCATCCCATCAATCATCATCAGATCTTCAATAAAAGTAAGTGTCATGTAATTGTGCATGCCTTTTTCAGTTTGTGTGTATTAAAATTAATATTTCATGTGGTAAAAAAAAAAATTTTTTCACACTTTGGGGTGTCTTGCACGGATTAATTTGATTTCCATTATTTCTTATGGGGAAAATTCATTCGCATAACGATAATTTCGCATAACAATGAGCTCTCTTGCACGGATTAATATCACTATGCAGGGGTCCACTAACATTTCCTCTGTTCATTAGTCACGTCCCCAGGCCCCTCTTACATTCTTTTGCTTTCCACTTTGAATTTTTATTCTCACAAAAAATGTAGTGTAGAAATGGTATAAATAATATCAGCACACTTGTGAAAGAATATTGGACTCGCCAGTTGAAACGTATTCGAGGCGTAGCACGATTTGTTTACTTCTGAACTGTGGTAAAAATCGAACATTTCTGCTACTTTGAGCTGAATTTCAAGGTACTTTTCATTGTAAAACCAGTCAAAATCATCTCAATTTCTGTAATATGTCTTCCATTTTATAAAGAGACCAGGAAAGCTAGAATACAACAATAAATACCATAGGAAAATACAGTGCAAATTCGCTGTTTTAATCCCAAAACAAGGTCAAAGTTTTTTTTTTTTCTCATTACGCACTGTGTGCTGCAGGATTTTTTTTTATACTGCGCACACTGACCACAGACCCATTCTTTCATATGTAGGCCTACCAGCTTTCTCTCACTAGATTTGAGGGCGCTAGAATTTAGGCGTACTAGTATGTCAAAAACCCTGGTGCATAAGCCCTACTAGTACAGTGGCCCCCCCGACATTCGATGGCATCGACATTCGATAAATCCGACATTCGATGCATTTTAACGCAAAAATTTCGCCTCGACATTCGATGGAAAACCCGAATTCGATACGATTCGTACAAGACGTGTCCACGTGTGGCCTGAACTGCCCTGTGTGTGCCAGTGTTTACAAGCCAGCCAGTGTGCACGCATCTAAGGATACATTCCATATTATCACTGTTTTTGGTGCTTGTTTCTGCAAGTCACCATGGGCCCCAAGAAAGCTTCTAGTGCCAACCCTGTGGTAAAAAGGGTGAGAATTAGTATGGAAATTAAGAAAGGGTTTGGGGCTAACCGTGAGAAGACTATGCCAGTTGTGGACCCCATTGTGCCTACTTCAAAAATTAAGGAAATGTGTGCAAAGTGGGTTGAACTGCAAACCTTTATCAATGAAAATCACCCTAACACAGCTATTGCAAGCAGTGCTGGTGACTATTACAATGAGAATGTTATGGCCCATTTTAAACAAATCTTAAAGGAAAGGCGACAGAGGTCCAGTGACTCAAGCTGGTCCTAGTGGCATTAAAAGAAGAAGGCAAGTAACCCCAGAAAAGGACTTGCTACCTCAAGTCCTAATGGAAGGGGATTCCCCTTCTAAACAGTAACAACTTCGACACTCTCCCCTCCTCCCATCCCATCAATCATCACCAGATCTTCATTAAAGGTAAGTGTCAATTATTCTATTGTTATTCTATTGTTATTGTTATTGTAATTATTCTATTGCATTAAACTTAATATTTCATGTGGTAATTTTTTTTTTTCATACTTTTGGGCATCTTGCATGGATTAATTTGATTTCCATTATTTCTTAGGGGGAAAATTAATTCAACTTTCGATATTTTCGACATTCGATAGCTCTCAGGAACGGATTAGTATTGAATGTCGAGGGTCCATTGTACGTCCAAAAACCTGAAAGGGTTAAATCAACTTGTTATTCTACACCAAAAATGTTTTGGTATGGAATAACTGATTCAACAACAAGCTTTCACAAGTCTTTAGAAATGGAGGTCTGATGAACACAACCCTGTTTTTCTCATGTTTTACACTCTAAACATCACAGAGATCTTTAGTAGTGCAGTTTTCACAAATTTAACACATGCACATTATGAATGTCCATTGGATATAAAAAATTTTACGGTGGTACATTAGTACTAGAGTAGAATACAATAAATCCTACTTAATAGTCTAATTCTTATGTAGTCTTTAACCCATCGACTGTTTCGGTCCTATATATACACACGTCTCACGAGTCGCCTTGTTTGACGTATTAATGCTCCTAAATTCTAGCAGCTTCAAATCAAGCAGGAGAAAGCTGGTAAGCCCACATGTGAGAGAATGGGTCTGTGTGGTCAGTGTGCACCATATAAAAAAAAAATCCTGCAGCACACAGTGCATAATGAGAAAAAAACTCCAACCGTTTTTTTTAATTAAAATGCCGACTGTGGTCTATTTTCGTATGGTATTTACGGTTGTTTTCTCGTTTTCTTGGTCTCATTTGATAGAACGGAAAACATAGAAATAGATGCGATTTTGATTGGTTTTACTATGAAAAGAACCTTGAAATGGAGCCCACAGGGGAAATGCTTAATTTTTGCCAATGTTCAAAAGTAAACAAATGATGTCATTGTCCAATAAATGGACAACTATCCATTATAATATGCAGTCATGAATGGGTTGACATTATTTATACAATAATTACAATATTGCAGTAGTCTGCATAACAGTAAATCTTCTATTTTTTGTTTCAATAAAAATTCAAAATAGAAAGCAAGAGTAATATCAGAGGGGCCTGGAGACATGACTGATGAACAAAGAAAATGTTATTTTAGAGCCAGGAATGTCTACATTGTTCATTCTGGACCCTATTTTGAAATTGTCATATTTTTTAATTTTTGTGAAATTGGCCAAATTACAAATTTCTGACCATGTTATTGGGTAGTTGAAATTGGTAATTGGGCAATTTCTTGTACTCCGATAGAAAAAATGGAGTTCTAAAGAAATAGCTAGGAGTTTGGCCGACTGGAACAATGGAATTAGCTGAAAAGTGGGCGAAATTGCCGATTCGTATATATCGCCGAGGCTGCTAACTTCACGAGAGCATAATTCCGTCAGTTTTCCAGCAAATTTTGATCTTTTGGTATCATTATCACCGGGAAAAAATTCTATCATTTCATAAGAATTTTTTTTTTTTCAAAAATTTTTCGACACCAGGAGACGCCTCAGGATTTGGGGTTTCGACAGTCAAGGGGTTAAGCATTAGGATTAATTTGACCAAAATACAGTGCATACTAGTGGTTTTCTTCTGTACCTAACTTTTATTGCATGTACACTACATTATCTGTGAATCGTATAAATAGAAGTAAAAATTGAACATTACAAGTAAAGGAAACTCGGAACACTTAAGTGACAAATTAAACAACAAATTTTCCTGCTGAATACTTCTACCCTCACTGACAAATCAATGAACTTTCTCCTTACTGATATAAACCAATGAATTTTTATCATTACAGACAAATCAATCAACAATTACTTACTTTTTTATCTATGAGATCCTTGATGTGCTTGTTCCAGTAGTACTCTCGAACGACTTTGGTTTCCACCAGGACACCTTCAAACTTCTCACAGAGGTAATCCATGATGGAGACTGGCCACGAGGCAAGCTCACCTGCATTCCAGTCAGTGTTAAAAAAATCTTTGGGTACACCTGGAAAACAGAAAAAGTTATTCAACGTTTTACTCGCAAAAAAAGCAAATAACTGATATTCAAACTTTCAGAACATAAGGTAACACGCATTCATCTGTGTGGCATGCAAAGAGGATGCTACACTTTATTCGGCCTATGTGTACACTCCCATATAGGCTGCCTCCCAACCAGCAAACCGAGTGCTGGGTCTTTAAAAATTTATTAGGGTACCCATAGTTAAATCAGTACCTTGGTTCACTGTCCAATCATAGGCGAGCCCACCAAGTGCTGAGGCAATGTGGTATCACTCATGGTCAGCATTTGCCAGATACATATATACATGTATATATCTGGTGAAGGAAATACAAGTTAAATATTACTGCCGAGTTTATATTGTTCCAAAACCCATTACGACCAGGTTACAAGCCATTTTATTACCTGTGAACTTGCTAAATATACCAGATATACACTCCTGTGCCTACTTATGTGCCTACCACATACAGAACATTAAATTCCACTATAAAGCCTCCACTTAAACTTCAATAGTTACAACAGAACGCACAGTCACAATACAAGGCATAAGGTACTTTTCAACACCTCACGTGTCAGTCTCACTATGCAAAAACACTATGCACATAAAGACTTCAAAGATCTGGAACTCTCTACTGGAACTGTTAAAGGATACCCTGACTACTTATAAATTTAGGACTTTGCTAAAAAAAAATCATCTTATCTCTCAATACTAACCAAATCAACCTAATCAATCATATGTGACTTCTAGACTATTAAACATCTGCCAATCCATGAAATATTACTGCCTGAACCAATAATTGTTTTTATTATGTGCAACTGCAAGATTACTATTCTTATGAACCTCCACCTTGATTACCTCGCATTAGTATTAAGATTTATTTTGTAATCAAGTTAACCACTATTATCTTGTTTAGTCATAAGTAGTTACTGTGTACTAGGATTAGTCTGCCTGAAATGCCCCAGCATGATAGTGGCTTTCTTTGTACAGTGGTACCCAGAGTTTCGTACATAACTCGTTCCAGAAGGTTGTTCAGGTGTCGTTACTAAACAAATTTGTTCCGACAAGGAATAATGTAAATTAGATTAGTCTGTTTCAGACCCCCAAAAATGCACTTACAAAAGCACTTACACTAATACAATTACATAATCAAGTTGGGAGCAGTACGAAACTCAGGGTACCAATGTATGTACTTTGCAAACCAAAATTGTAATTACACATTACATTTATATCTTCATCTGTGTTTGTAATATGGAGGCCTCTCTGGGAGCTGAAGCTGGTCTTAGTATCGTTCAGATAGCCTTGCCACTGCTCTCGGCACTGCTTGTCAGCCTTGCCACCGCTCTCGGCACTGCGTGTCAGCCTTGCTACACGAAATCGCAGCTTCCCAATTTTCACCAACATTTAACAATTCCTCAAAATATTCCCTCCACCTTCCTGATACCTCTAACACCCTGTTTAATAACTATTCTCTTTTTAACAAATCCATTCATTCCCTAGGCTTCCTAAACTAATCTCGCTCCAAAACTTTCTTATTTTTCAACAAAATTTGTTGATATTTCATCTACTCTCATTTTACATTGCTTCACCACTCTCTTAACCTCTTTCTCTCTCCATATACTCCTCCCTCCTTGCATCACTTCTACTTTGTAAAAACCTCATACATATAAGCTAACTTTTTCTCTCTTACTACTCTCTTTACATCATTCCACCAATTGCTCTTTTTCCCTCCTGCACCCACTTTCCTGTAACCACAAACTTTTGCCGAACACTAACACTATATTCTTAACCCTTTCAGGGTTTCTGACATACTAGTACGCCTAAATCCAGCACCTTCAAATCTAGCGAGAGAAAGCTGGTATGCCTACATATGAAGGAATGGGTCTATGTGGTCAGTGTGCACAGTATAAAAAAAATCCTGCAGCGCATAGTGCGTAATGAGAGAAAAAAAAATCTGACCGTGTTTTTGGTTTAAAACAGTGACTTTGCCTGGGGATGTGACTAATGAACAGAGAAAATGTTATTTTAGTGACAGGAATGTCTGTCTGTCTTGTCTATTCTGGACACTATTTGGAAAATGGCATCTTTTGAAATTTGTGTGAAATTGGCAAAATTGCTAACTTCTGACAGCTTTATTGGATAGTTGAAATCAGTAACTGGGTGGTTTCTTTACTCACTCGATAGAAAAATTATAGTTCTATCGAAATAGTTATGATTTTTGTCGATTAGTACACTGGAATTGGCTGAAAATAGGGCTCAAAGTGGGCGAAATCGCCGATGCGTAACATCGGTGAGACCGCTAACTTCGCAAGAGCGTAATTCCGTAAGTTTCCATCAAATTTCAAACTTTTGGTGTCATTATGATCGGGAAAAGATTCTCTATCTTTTCATAAGAAAATTTTTTTTTTTTCCAAAAAATTTTCAACCCTGAGAATGAGTTTTGTAGAGGGCCTCTCAACCCTGAAAGGGTTAAACTTACCCCATACATCTACCCCATTGCCTATACTCTTACTAGCCCATCTGTCCTCCAACAGTTATTTATATCCTACCCTAACTGCTTCCTCCTCATCAAACATTAAAAACCATGATGAGAATTTATTGCATGCATTTTCCTACAGACTGGGGTGAATCACTACCTTTGTTGCTGTTCACAATGAGAGAAACTGTGCAGGAGTCCACAGGGTACAGTCCATTTGAGCTAATCTTTGGGTACAACATACAAGGTCCTCTGCAAGTACTAAAGGAAGAATGGATGGGAGAAGACACCTGCATAACACTCTACAACCCTCCAAGGTTGCAGGTGGCCTGTCAGTAGGGTAAGGCTAACTTAAAACTGCTCAAAACACTATGAAACAGATCTAATCCTGAAAAACAGAGGCTACTTCAGCAGAAGGTAGCATTTCTGTTAGAACACAGATTAGTGGACGAGTCATCCAGTCCATGGGCTTCACTGTGCATCATTGTTAAGAAGGCTGATGGAGGATTTCGAATGTGTACAGACTACCAGAAGGTGAATGAAGTCGCCATCCCAGATGCTTGCCCTCTGCCACATTTAGATGTAGTGGACTTTGTGGGCTGATGCATGTGAGTCAGGGGTAGGGGCAGGACTCCTACAAAAATCTGGGGAAGAGTGCTTGCAGCCTGTACCTAACTTCTCAGCCAAGTATCAACTTCACCAGAGGGCCTACTCCACTACTGAAAAAAGTCCTCGCTCTGATACTGGCATTAGAACATTTCGAGGTCTACACGGGGCAGTCGTCCCAGGTGGTCACAGTCTACAGTAATCACAGTCCAATAGTCTACTTCAACTCCATGAAGAACCACAACACATGTCTGACGAGATGGAGTCTCAGGCTGCAACCACACACTACGAAAATTGTACATATTGCCGGCAAAGATAATAAGCTGGCCAATTCCCTTTCCCGTATTTAAATTTAGGTTAGTACGTGTTAGGGACTATATGGGTAGCCTAGCTCTCCCTTCCTCTCCATTTTGTTTATATAAACTGTGTTGTAATGCTGGTAGGAGAGGAGGGAGGGGACATTCTGCTACAGTCCGCAGGTGTCTTGAACCAATGTTAGCCATACTGTCTGCCGTCTCACTCTAGGATAGAGTTTGACTGTCTCGAGAAAAGTTGAGCCCTATCTAACGAGTTGGATGTTTGAGAGGAAAGGTGGTTCTATTACTGTTCAGTGCCATGGCAGCATGCTACCCATGGAGGTGGAATAGGATAACTCAAAAAATCCAGACGAAGTGCTATAGTACTCTGCTTAAAGATGAGAGTAAATGATGACGCAGTCTTGTGGCTCTCTCTGAGACAGGGAGCTAGACAGATACAGATAGACAGGGAGCTTGAGGGACAGACATGTTTGTGTACCAGCGAAAACAAAGAACAAAGGAACATAAGAAAAAAGGAACACTGCAACAGGCCTACTGACCCATGCAGAGCAGGTCCATGTCCCCCCCCCCCTGGATTAGACCAATGACTCACCCAGTCTGATCATCTCCACTCAAGGATGGAGCACTGCACCAGACCCAGCAGCACAAGCTAGTCAAGTCCAACTCACACCCACTCATGTATTTATCTAACCTATTTTTAAAACTACACAACTTTTTAGCCTGAATAACTGTACTTGGGAGTTTGTTCCACTCTTCCACAACTGCATTACCAAACCAGTGATTTCCTATATCCTTTCTGAATCTGAATTTTTCCAACTTGAAACCACTGCTGCGAGTCCTGTCTTGGCTGAAAATTTTCAGCACGCTATTTACATCCCCTTTATTCCTGTTTTCCATTTATACACCTCGATCATATCCCCCCAAATTCTACGCCTTTCGAGAGAGTGCAGATTCAGGGTCCTCAGTCTATCCTCATAGGGAAGATTTCTGATACATGGGATCATCTTTGTCATCCTCCTCTGTACGTTTTCCAAAGCATTTATATCCAGTCTGTAATACGGTGACCAAAACTGAGCAGCATAGTCTAAATGAGGCCTAACCAAGGATATATAGAGTTGAAGAACAACCCGAGGACTTCTATTATTTATACTTCTAGATATAAAGCCAAGAATTCTGTTAGCTTTATTGCGAACACTAATGTACTGTTGTCTTGGTTTTAGATTACTGCTAACCAAAACTCCTAAATCCTTTTCGCAATCAGTAGTATTAAGAACTACATTATTTAGTTTATACGTGGCATGGTTATTTACCTGTCCAACATTTAGAACTTTGCATCTGCCACTTCTCCGACCATTGCATCAGTCTATTCAAATCATCCTGGAGTGCTCTAGTGTCCTCATTTGAATGAATTGGATGGCCTATTTTGGTGTCATCAGCAAATTTGCTTATGTCGCTATTTATTCCCTCATCTATGTCGTTTATGTAAATTGTGAACAACAACGGGCCCAACACTGACCCCTGAGGAACACCGCTTGTGACATGCCCTCATTCTGATTTCTCCCCACTTATGCAAACTGTGCTGTCTATTTGTCAGCCATGCCTCAACCCAGGAAAAAATTTCTCCTCCTATTCCGTGTGCCTTAAGTTTCCTCAATAGCCTCTGGTGTGAAACTATCGAAAGCCTTACTGAAGTCAATACACACAATATCATATTCATTACCATGATCTACCTCCACAAACACCTTAGTGAAAAAAGTTAGTAAATTCATAAGACAGTAACGTCCCTTTATAAAACCGTGTTGAGATTCATTAATCAATCTGTGCCTATCAAAATGGCTATGAATTGCTTCGGCAATTATTGATTCCATATGCTTTTCCACTATGGAGGTAAGGCTTATTAGTCTATAGTTCGAAGCCAAGGACCTGTCACCTGTCTTGTAAACAGGTATTACATTTGCTTTACATTCCTTTAACACCCTTGCAAACAGTTCATCAGGGCCTGGGGATTTGTTAGGTTTTAGTTTCTCTTTGTCTGAGGACCATGTCACTAGTTACCGCAATCGTGCTTAGTTTATTATCGTCCTGTTCTACATAACCTATTATTTCAGGAATATCGCTAGCATTTTCCTGGGTGAAAACAGAGAGGAAGTAGGTACTGAGAATTTCACACACATCCCTATCACTGTCAGTGATCTGACCAGAGTTACTCTTAAGTGGGCCAATCTTGTCCCTAATCCCTAAGGTGGTACTCTAACCAAACAATGACTAAGACAGGTCACAACAAAGAAAGATGGTGTCCACAGCACCACTGCCTTTCCAGTTTAGGTATATGTTGCCCCTTTCTCCCAAGTTTTTCACTCCAACATATTATGATGGTAGGCAGATTTGGGTGCAAGCTGTAAGATCACCGACTTGAGGCTCTACAAAGAACATGTTATAATGAAGGCTTGCTCTGCACCAGTATCATTAGGAGCAAACCTTGCTGTTATGAGTAGACTTCCCCTTTCATAGTTAAGAGGACAAAAGGAACCTTGCACTGAATGATAACTGCCATAACTGTTAATGGTTCTGGGAATTATCTTCCATATAACCCACCCTCAGATAGGCCTCCTAGGCTTGAAAGTGCTAGTAATTCTGGGGTTTATCTTCCCTATGACCTGGTTGGAATGTGTTAGTGGTTCAGGGGGACTACCCTGCCATGGCTTGGTTTAAGACCAGGCCTCATATGTTAGAAAAGAAATATTACAGGATTAAGAACTCTTAGAAGCACAGAGTAAAGGAATGTGTATACTGAATGTAAGTAAAAGTTCTTGACAGAAATCCAAGATCAGTAATCCTGCCAGAGTGAAAACTTTCACGTTTTCCAGTTCCTGTTGTCTACCAAACTTTAGGAACTACAAGACCATATTATGACCAACAAAATGTGAATGCACATTTTCTTTCGCTTAATGTTGGTTTCCTTCATTTGTTTTCACTATTATGCTGTCCTATTCCTAACAAATTGATTTTCGATTAAAATTCCACACAAGATGTACATTCATCGTGTGCAATCTGTGCAATTCGCAAAATGTATCAATTCTTGTTATATTTCATCATTGTATCTCAACAACCATCTCCTGCCAAGGTAGGGCAACCCAAGGAAGGAAATACATTCACCATCATTCATTCAGTCACTGTCCTGCCAGAAGCACGCAGATATCACAATTCAGATTACCCTCCAATTGGAACATTCCCACTCGACCTCCAAAGGAGTGTGGAATTAAGCATAGTGAACTTGACTAAGCACAACAGTTCTGGAATGACCTGATTCAGCTTAGTACAGCTATCATGATCCTGGAACAAATTTACTGGATAAAGTCAGTGACACATGTAAAGGGAATATCTTTTGAACACAAGTGATAACAAGGTTTCAGGTTCACTCTCCAGTATTCCTTACTCTGCATAAATACTGTCAAATGAAACATTACCAATTTAATTCCTGAACCTCAGCAGGGCTACGATGGCTAGGTTAAATTACTTACCATTGGGTTCTATTTTGCAGAAACTGTATGTGTTGGAGCAAAACTAAAGTTTAGATTTGAATTTTGTGTCCCAAAACTAGTTAAAAGTTTTTATAAGTAAACTTAAACCTTTGTCGGCCAGCGTTACTGCCTCATACACCCTTCTGGACCAATGCTAGAGTCAGTGAGCTACACTGTAATTTTAGCACTGGAAAACCACACACCTACACTGTACAATGTATGATAATGACAGGTTACTGGCAACAAACATCAAGCGGAACATCAACACACCTTGGCAGTCGGGATTGATGAGATCTTTACGGTTGGAGAGAACAACGTTGCCATAAATGAGATCAATAGATGCGAGGAGTAATGAGTAACAGCTAACTAGGTCCTGGGGAATACTGGGATACTTCCCTGAAAGTAGAAGAAAAAAAACAGCTTTTAGCGTTAAACTGAATTCATGTTTAAATTGTTTAAGTCATAATAAATGACAGCAAATGAATACACAAAGACGGACGGGAGGCTTGAACCATGGCTCTGGTTAGTAGCAGGTTCAGTACTGCTCCCGAGCAAGGAGTCTTCTAAGGAAAGATACGCAAAAAGAACTTCTGCTTGTCTGTCAACAGCACCATCTGTGACCCTGCTGATTCCTCCCCACAGCCCAGGAGATTTAGCAATAAATCCTTCCCTCCATCATTTTGTATATTCAATTAAAGCATATTAAACATTAGTAGGTTTTAATGGAGAAGAATCCTCCTCTAAGTCGTGTGTGCCATAAAAGGAGACTAAAATGCAGGGAGCAAGGGGCTAGTAACCCCCCTTCTGCATTAAACGTAAAAAAAAAAATGACATTTAAAGAAAGAATTTTTTTTTTTTTTGGGGGTTACTGCCTTGGTGTGAGGGCCAGTGTGTGAGACAGAGGCAGCCAAACAGACAAATCAACCAGACAGACAACTAGTCCTGGAGCTAAGGGGCATGTCCTATGAGGAGAGGTTAAGGGAAATCTACCTGATGACACTGGAGGACAGGGGAGGTGGGGGGTTATGATAACAAAATACTGAGAGAAATTGCTAAGTTGGACAGAGACTGGATGTTCCAGAGATGGAACATAGCAACAACATTATTTATGTTATACCTATTATTATTCTGGAATAATTATGATAGGTAGATAACCTTTACTGATAGTATAATTATACAATATTTTATATGAGCAATCTTGAATTATCGAGGCACTGCTCGCTTCTCCCTCTGCAAATGGTGAATTAAATACAATACGTATATGTATTAGAAACAAAAAATAAAATAAAAATGAAATTCCAACTTGATAACTTCATTTTAATTGATTAAGCATAACCCCTATATTTTCATATAGTCGGACTTGAGTCCTGGAAATGGGAAGTACAATGCCTGCACTTTAAAGGAGGGGTTCGGGATATTGGCAGTTTGGAGGGATATGTTGTGTATCTTTATACGTATATGCTTCTAAACTGTTGTATTCTGAGCACCTCTGCAAAAGCAGTGATAATGTGTGAGTGTGGTGAAAGTGTTGAATGATGATGAATGTATTTTCTTTTTGGGGATTTTCTTTCTTTTTTGGGTCACCCTGCCTCGGTGGGAGACGGCAGACTTGTTTGGGGGGGGGGGGGGACTCCTACATTACAGAAAACAACAACGACAAAAAAAATACACATGGGAATTAAGCTTACAGAAAAATAGCATAAGAAATTGGCAACATTTTGGTGTAAGTATCATCTTTGTACCAAGCTTCTACAAAGAATTAGTAATTTTACAAAAATTATTTTTATGCAGCAAGTAATATAAATTTGAACATGGGAAAAATTCTGAAAATTCACTACTTTTTTTTTTCTTTCTGTCTAATACATTAAATCTACCATTAACATCGTTACGAAGAGAGAAAAGCTATAGGAGAGATGGAGAGGCAAGCAGAGGCATTCAGTATCTGGTCAGTCATCATGGGTGTCAGATGTTAGTCGTAGCGCAAATAAAATGTGTAATCACACTAACATTAGTAATAAAGGTTATCTATCACATTTATTCCAAATTGATATCAAACACGATAAGTACCCTAGAACTGTAATAAAGATGCTAAAATGACTAACATATCCCATATTATGCGAGTGGGGCAAGGGCGGAGGTTGCCGCTCACTCATCTGTACCTCTGGTCTATAACATAAGAAAACAGTGCTTACATCAAGGCACACACTCCTAGATCACTTATAAGAAAAAAACGCAAAAATAGCGTGATTTTTCCTGATTTTTTTGAGTCATATGCTATGCTCTGTCTCATGGCATCTTTAGAAAAGATTAAACTCAGTGAACAAGGTATGTCTATGGTAACAATAATTTAAAATAATTTTATAATAATTTATAGTAACTAAAATGCCAGGAGCAAGGGGCTAGTAACCCCTTCTCCTGAATATATTACTAAATTTGAAAGGAGAAACTTTGGTTTTTTTCCTTTTGGGCCACCCTGCCTCGGTGGGATACGGCAGGTGTGTTGAAAGAAAGAATAATAATACATAATAAAGACTGGATATTAGATTGGAGGGAGAGAGTATGGAGGAGGTGAATGTATTCAGATATTTGGGAGTGGACGTGTCAGCAGATGGGTCTATGAAAGATGAGGTGAATCATAGAATTGATGAGGGGAAAAGGGGCGAGTGGTGCACTTAGGAGTCTGTGGAGACAAAGAACTTTGTCCTTGGAGGCAAAGAGGGGAATGTATGAGAGTATAGTTTTACCAACGCTCTTATATGGGTGTGAAGCATGGGTGATGAATGTTGCAGCGAGGAGAAGGCTGGAGGCAGTGGAGATGTCATGTCTGAGGGCAATGTGTGGTGTGAATATAATGCAGAGAATTCGTAGTTTGGAAGTTGGGAGGAGGTGCGGTATTACCAAAACTGTTGTCCAGAGGGCTGAGGAAGGGTTGCCGAAGTGGTTCAGACGTGTAGAGAGAATGGAGCAAAACAGAGTGACTTCAAGAGTGTATCAGTCTGTAGTGGAAGGAAGGCAGGGTAGGGGTCGGCCTAGGAAAGGTTGGAGGGAGGAGGTAAAGGAGGTTTTGTGTGCGAGGGGCTTGGACTTCCAGCAGGCATGCGTGAGCGTGTTTGATAGGAGTGAATGGAGACAAATGGTTTTTAATACTTGACGTGCTGTTGGAGTGTGAGCAAAGTAACATTTATGAAGGAGTTCAGGCAAACCGGCAGGCCGGACTAGAGTCCTGGAGATGGGTAGTACAGTGCCTGCACTCTGAAGGAGGGGTGTTAATGTTGCAGTTTAAAAACTGTAGTGTAAAGCACTCTTCTGGCAAGACATTGATGGAGTGAATGATGGTGAAAGTTTTTCTTTTTCGGGCCACCCTGCCTTGGTGGGAATCGGCCAGTGTGATAATAAAAAAGAAAATCACTGGCAGGTGGTAGATCTGAAGGTAGGAATTTTTTTTTAACACATTGGCCATTTCCCAACCGAAGCAGTGACTCAAAAAGAGAAAAAGAAAGAAAAAACTTTCATCATTCAACACTTTCATCATCACTCATAATCACTATCTTCGCAGAGGCACTCAGATACTACAGTTTAGATGTCCCCCCCCAAATTGCCAATATCCCAAACCCCTCTTTTAAAGTGCAGGCATTGTACTTCCCATTTCCAGGACTCAAGTCTGGCCAACCAGTTTCCCTGAATCCCTTCACAAAACATTACCCTGTTCACACTACAACAGCTCGTCAGGTCCCAAATATTTGTCTCCATTCACTCCTATCTAACATGCTTGTGCACGCTTACTGGAAGTCCAAGCCCCTCGCCCACAAAATTGTGCATACTGATACATTGGACACAGTCGTCAGTTGTGTACCAGTGTTGGAAACAATTTAACGGTTAAATGATGGAGTAACAAAGATAGAGGTATTGGAGATATGTCTGATGGCAATGTGCAATATAAATATTAAGCAGAGACTTTGGAGATTGGGTATGGGGTTGCCTAAAGCATTATTCAGTGATCAGGAAGGGGTGGACTGGGCATTTACAGAGGATGGGTAAAAATAGGATGACTAGGAGGGTGTATAAATTAGGTGGAGGGAAGGAAGGGGTAGGCATCATCCTAGGAAAAGTTGGAGAGAACAGGTAAAGGTGGTGTGAGTACTAGAGAGTTCTACAGCCAATAGGCTTGTGAGAGCATGTAAGACAGGACTAAGTGGAAGAAAGTGGCTTTTATGATTGGAGGCACTGTTTAAGTGTGAGCAAGGTAACATTTATGAAGGGATTCAGAGAAACCAGTTAGCTGGACTGGAGTCCTGAAGGAAGGAAATACACTGAAGGAGCAAGGATAATACAGTTCTCAGTCATCTCAACTGTGAGGTCAGCTTGCTTTTGCAAGACGGTGATTGATTGATTGAATGAATGACAGTGAAAGTTATCCTCTTTGGCGAGTCACCTTACCTCAGTTGGAGGCAGCCGATTAAAAAAGAGAATCATGATAGGGAAACACTAAACCCAAAGGGAGTCAGACAGCACCTAGGGAATTGGAGGTAGTGATTATATTAAGAGGGAAGAGCTAAACCTGTAGGGGTTACACTTCATTGATAAAAGGGGAGATAATCAGGTTTGAGTACACAGCAGAGTAGCTCCATTGCCTTTAACCCTTTCAGGGTAGGCGTCATACTAATACAGCTTGCACACCAGGGTTGGTGCCATACTAGTATGCGTAAATTCTAGCGCCTTCAAATCTAGCGAGAGAAAGCTGGTAGGCCTACATATGAAAGAATGGGTCTGCGTGATCAGTGTGCGCAGTATAAAAAAATCCTGCAGCACACAGGGCATAATGAGAAAAAAAAAAACCCAACCGTGTTTTTGGATTAAAACAGCGACTTTGCAGTGTATTTTCATATGGTATTTATGGTTGTATTCTCGTTTTTTTGCTGTCATGTTATAGAATGGAAGATATATTACAGAAATTGAGATTATTTTGATTGGTTTCACAATGAAAAGTACCTTGAAATGAAGCTCTAAGTAGCAGAAATGTTCGATTTTTGCCAATGTTCAAAAGTAAACAAATCACACCATGTGTCCAATACACGTCAACTGGCGAGTCTAATACAGTAGAACCCCGCATAGCGATATTAATCCGTGCAAGAGAGCTCATTGTTATGCGAAATTATCGTTATGCGAATGAATTTTCCCCATAAGAAATAATGGAAATCAAATTAATCCGTGCAAGACACCCAAAAGTATGAAAAAAATTTTTTTACCACATGAAATATACATTTTCCTACACACAAAGAGAAGGATACATGCACAATAGTAGAGTAGTACATGCACAATATATATTGTGCATGTACTACTCTACTAAATGAAGAATAAATGACACTTACCTTTATTGAAGATGCAGCAATGACTGATGAGACACTGTGTCCTGGGAGTGCCTTTTCCTCCTGAGTACTGTAGGTCCTGTTTGGCATTTTCTTCCAGAACAGGCCTTATCACACTGTGTATGCCACTACGATTCTTAAATCTCTCAAAACAACCTTTGCTGGCTTTAAATTCACCAATATGAGCACTAGTTCCAGGCATTTTTCCCTGTTCACCTGGGTGTTAGTCGACTGGTGTGCGTTGCATCCTGGGAGACAAGATTAAGGACCCCAATGGAAATAAGTTAGACAGTCTTCGATGACACTGACTTTTTTGGGTTATCCTGGGTGGCAAATCCTCTGGGGTTAATTGTTTCTTGGTATTCTCAATAAGCCACACCAACAACGGTGCTACAGCAGCAGCAGCAGCAGCAGCTGACAGTGCTACGGCAGCGGCAGACGCTGCTACGGCAGCGGCAGACGCTGCTACGGCAGCGGCAGACGATGCTACGGCAGCGGCAGACGATGCTACGGCAGCGGCAGACGATGCTACGGCAGCGGCAGACGATGCTACGGCAGCGGCAGACGATGCTACGGCAGCGGCAGACGATGCTACGGCAGCGGCAGACGATGCTACGGCAGCGGCAGACGATGCTACGGCAGCGGCAGACGATGCTACGGCAGCGGCAGACGATGCTACGGCAGCGGCAGACGATGCTACGGCAGCGGCAGACGATGCTACGGCAGCGGCAGACGATGCTACGGCAGCGGCAGACGATGCTACGGCAGCGGCAGACGATGCTACGGCAGCGGCAGACGATGCTACGGCAGCGGCAGACGATGCTACGGCAGCGGCAGACGATGCTACGGCAGCGGCAGACGATGCTACGGCAGCGGCAGACGATGCTACGGCAGCGGCAGACGATGCTACGGCAGCGGCAGACGATGCTACGGCAGCGGCAGACGATGCTACGGCAGCGGCAGACGATGCTACGGCAGCGGCAGACGATGCTACGGCAGCGGCAGACGATGCTACGGCAGCGGCAGACGATGCTACGGCAGCGGCAGACGATGCTACGGCAGCGGCAGACGATGCTACGGCAGCGGCAGACGATGCTACGGCAGCGGCAGACGATGCTACGGCAGCGGCAGACGATGCTACGGCAGCGGCAGACGATGCTACGGCAGCGGCAGACGATGCTACGGCAGCGGCAGACGATGCTACGGCAGCGGCAGACGATGCTACGGCAGCGGCAGACGATGCTACGGCAGCGGCAGACGATGCTACGGCAGCGGCAGACGATGCTACGGCAGCGGCAGACGATGCTACGGCAGCGGCAGACGATGCTACGGCAGCGGCAGACGATGCTACGGCAGCAGCAGACGATGCTACGGCAGCAGCAGACGATGCTACGGCAGCAGCAGACGATGCTATGGCAGCAGCAGACGATGCTACGGCAGCAGCAGACGATGCTACGGCAGCAGCAGACGATGCTACGGCAGCAGCAGACGATGCTACGGCAGCAGCAGACGATACTACAGCAGCAGCAGCAGCTGTACCACCAATAGCAGCGATGGTTGATTGGGGTTTATTATACAACCTGGCCAGCTCGGAGACACGCACTCCACTTTCATACTTATCAATGATCTTTTTCTTCATCTCTAGTAATTCTCACCCTTATTGCTGTAGGGTTGGCACTAGAAGCTTTCTTGGGGCCCATGGTCACTTATTTTGCAGATAAAAATCACCAAAAACACTAATAATACGAAATGTTCCGATTGTATGCTTGGATGTTACCGCGGAGGCTGGTTGGTAAACAATGCCACCGGCGGAACATGTGAGGCTGGCTAAGGGCGCACATTAGACGCGTCTCGGACGAACAGTGTTGAGCAGGTTTTTTAGCGGTATGCGAGGCAAAAATCTTGGTGATAAAATGTAGCGGTATGCGGATTTAACGTTATGCAAGGCCAACGGTATGCGGGGGTCCACTGTATTCGTTTACAAGTGCACTGAAATTATTTATACCATTTCTACACTAATGCAGTAGTCTGCATAACAGGAAATCTTCTATTTTTTTTTGTGAGAATAAAAGTTCAAAGTGGAAAGCAAAAGAAATGTAAGAGGGGCCTGGGAACATGACTGATGAACAGAGAAAATGTTATGTTAGTGCCAGGAATGTCTGTCTTGTTTATTCTAGACCCTATTTTGAAATTAGCATCTTTTGAAATTTGTGTGAAAATGGCAAAACTTCCAATTTCTAACCACTGTATTAGATAGTTGAAATCGATAATTGGCTGGTTTCTTGTACTCATCAGATAGAACAAATGGAGTTCTAACGAAATAGCTATGATTTTTGTCGACTGGTGCATTGGAATTAGCCGAAAATAGGGCTCAAATTTGGCGAAATCACCGATGCGTAAACATAGTCGAGACTGCTAACTTCGCGAGAGCATAATTCCGTAAGTTTTCCATCAAATTTCATACTTTTGGCGTCATAATGATCGGGGAAAGATTATCTATCATTTCATGAGAAAAAATAATTTTTTTTTTCGAAAACTTTTTGACCCTGAGAACAAGTTTAGGAGGGCCTCTCAACCCTGAAAGGGTTAATCAGAAGCGTTACACAGATATAAATAAGCACGACTGACACTTGGAGAGCACCTGGGTATGATGAAGGACACTTATACAACACCTGAGTATTTTTATTGTAGAAAGATTTCACCCACTAATATCTTCACTAATCCAGTACAGAGAAAAACAGTGGAAGTTATGTGGAATGTTTCGCAGTGGCTGGCAAAACATTTCCACAGGAAAGATACCCAAATGCTAAACAACTGTCTCATTCCTCTACTTTGTCAATGTCCTCAAACATTTATAAAATACGAAACCAACCTTTAATTAAAATATATAAAGTCCAGCAAAAATGAAAGATTTCGGTGGAATTGCACGGCGGTCGACGTTGTTTGCGTGACCTGGGCGGCCGCGGCAGGTCATTGGCAGGATCCTGGAAGAGATCCAGGAAGATGGGTTTGTACTTCTTGAAGATGTTGTTGGAGACGGCAAAGTTGCGCTCCAGTAACTCCACTCGGCGGCAGAAACCCTCGTCAAAGTGAGACATAGCCAGCCAAGACTTCATCTTCTTGATGAATTCTGTCAACCTGTCAAGAGCAAGAACAATTCCCACAACTTGTCAAGGGAGAATAATACTGTCGGCCTAGTCAAGCAATAACAATTCTGTCAACCTATCAAGAACAAGAACAATGCTGTTAAACTGTTAAGAAAGAATATTTCATGAATTCTGTCAATGTGCTGAAGGGGGTAGGGGAGTCTCGGTGGGGGAAAATAAATGGGATTAAATCTGGAGTATCTGAGAGAGTTAGAGCAAAGGAAGGGGTAGCAGTAATGTTGAAGGATCAGTTATGGAAGGAGAAGAGAGAATATGAATGTGTAAATTCAAGAATTATGTGGATTAAAGTAAAGGTTGGATGCGAGAAGTGGGTCATAATAAGCGTGTATGCACCTTGAGAAGAGAGGAATGTAGAGGAGAGAGAGAGATTTTGGGAGATGTTAAGTGAATGTATAGAAGCCTTTGAACCAAGTGAGAGAGTAATTGTGATAGGGGACCTGAATGCTGAAGTAGGAGAAACTTTTAGAGAGGGTGTGGTAGGTAAGTTTGGGGTGCCAGGTGTAAATGATAATGGGAGCCCTTTGATTGAACTTTGTATAGGAAGGGGGTTTAGTTATAGGTAATACATATTTTAAGAAAAAGAGGATAAATAGGTATACAAGATATGATGTAGGGCAAAATGACAGTAGTTTGTTGGATTATGTATTGGTAGATAAAAGACTGTTGAGTAGACTTCAGGATGTACATGTTTATAGAGGGGCCACAGATATATCAGATCACTTTCTAGTTGTAGCTACAGTGAGAGTAAAAGGTAGATAGGGTATAAGGAGAATAGAAGCATCAGGGAAGAGAGGTGAAGGTTTATAAACTAAAAGAGGAGGCAGTTAGGGTAAGATATAAACAGCTATTGGAGGATAGATGGGCTAATGAGAGCATAGGCAATGGGGTTGAAGAGGTATGGGGTAGGTTTAAAAATGTAGTGTTAGAGTGTTCAGCAGAAGTTTGTGGTTACAGGAAAGTGGGTGCGGGAGGGAAGAGGAGCGATTGGTGGAATGATGATGTAAAGAGAGCAGTAAGGGAGAAAAAGTTAGCCTATGAGAAGTTTTTACAAAGTAGAAGTGATGCAAGGAGGGAAGAGTATATGGAGAAAAAGAGAGGTTAAGAGAGTGGTGAAGCAATGTAAAAAGAGAGCAAATGAGAGAGTGGGTGAGATGTTATCAACAAATTTTGTTGAAAATAAGAAAAAGTTTTAGAGTGAGATTAACAAGTTAAGGAAGCCTAGAGAACAAATGGATTTGTCAGTTAAAAATAGAAGAGGAGAGTTATTAAATGGAGAGTTAGAGGTATTGGGAAGATGGAGGGAATATTTTGAGGAATTGTTAAATGTTGATGAAGATAGGGAAGCTGTGATTTCGTGTATAGGGCAAGGAGGAATAACGTCTTGTAGGAGTGAGGAAGAGCCAGTTGTGAGTGTGGGGGAAGTTCGTGAGGCAGTAGGTAAAATGAAAGGGGGTAAGGTAGCCGGGATTGATGGGATAAAGATAGAAATGTTAAAAGCAGGTGGGGATATAGTTTTGGAGTGATTGGTGCAATTATTTAATAAATGTATGGAAGAGGGTAAGGTACCTAGGGATTGGCAGAGAGCATGCATAGTTCCTTTGTATAAAGGCAAAGGGGACAAAAGAGAGTGCAAAAATTATAGGGGGATAAGTCTGTAAAAGAAAGGTGAAGAGAGTGGTGAGAGAGTGCAAAAGGAGAGCAGATGATAGAGTGGGAGAGGCACTGTCAAGAAATTTTCATGAAAATAAGAAAAAATTTTGGAGTGAGTTAAACAAGTTAAGAAAGCCTAGGGAAAGTATGGATTTGTCAGTTAAAAACAGAGTAGGGGAGTTAGTAGATGGGGAGAGGGAGGTATTAGGAAGATGGCGAGATTATTTTGAGGAACTTTTAAATGTTGAGGAAGAAAGGGAGGCGGTAATTTCATGCACTGGCCAGGGAGGTATACCATCTTTTAGGAGTGAAGAAGAGCAGAATGTAAGTGTGGTGGAGGTACACGAGGCATTACGTAGAATGAAAGGGGGTAAAGCAGCTGAAACTGATGGGATCATGACAGAAATGTTAAAAGCAGGGGGGATATAGTGCTGGAGTGGTTGGTACTTTTATTTAATAAATGTATGAAAGAGGGGAAGGTACCTAGGGACTGGCAGAGAGCATGTATAGTCCCTTTATATAAAGGGAAAGGGGACAAAAGAGAACGTAAAAATTATAGAGGAATACGTTTACCGAGTATACCAGGAAAAGTATACGGTAGGGTTATAATTGAAAGAATTAGAGGCAAGACAGAATGTAGGATTGCGGATGAGCAGGGAGGCTTCAGAGTGGGTAGGGGATGTGTAGATCAAGTGTTTACATTGAAGCATATATGTGAACAGTATTTAGATAAAGGTAGGGAAGTTTTTATTGCATTTATGGATTTAGAAAAGGCATATGATAGAGTGGATAGAGGAGCAATGTGGCAGATGTTGCAAGTACAGTGGACCCCCGGTTAACGAACTTTTTTCATTCCAGTAGTATGTTCAGGTGCCAGTACTGACCGAATTTTTTCCCATAAGGAATATTGTGAAGTAGATTAGTCCATTTCAGACCCCCAAACATACACGTACAAACGCACTTACATAAATACACTTACATAATTGGTCGCATTTGGAGGTGATCGTTAAGCGGGGGTCCACTGTATATGGAATAGGTGGTAAGTTACTAAATGCTGTAAAGAGCTTTTATGAGGATAGCGAGGCTCAGGTTAGGGTGTGTAGAAGAGAGGGAGAATACTTCCCGGTAAAAGTAGGTCTTAGACAGGGATGTGTAATGCCACCATGGTTGTTTAATATATTTATAGATAGGGTTGTAAAAGAAGTAAATGCTAGGGTGTTCGGGAGAGGGGTGGGATTAAATTATGAGGAATCAAATTCAAAATGGGAATTGACACAGTTACTTTTTGCTGATACTGTGATTATGGGAGATTCTAAAGAAAAATTACAAAGGCTAGTGGATGAGTTTGAGAATGTGTGTAAAGGTAGAAAGTTGAAAGTGAACATAGAAAAGAGTAAGGTGATGAGGGTATCAAATGATTTAGATAAAGAAAAATTGGATATCAGATTGGGGAGGAGTATGGAAGAAGTGAATGTTTTCAGATACTTGGGAGTTGACATGTCGGCGGATGGATTTATGAAGGATGAGGTTAATCATAGAATTGATGAGGGAAAAAAGGTGAGTGGTGCGTTGAGGTATATGTGGAGTCAAAAAAAGTTATCTATGGAGGCAAAGAAGGGAATGTATGAATGTATAGTAGTACCAACACTCTTATATGAATGTGAAGCTTGGGTGGTAAATGCAGCAGCGAGGAGACGGTTGGAGGCAGTGGAGATGTCCTGTCTAAGGGCAATGTGTGGTGTAAATATTATGCAGAAAATTCGGAATGTGGAAATTAGGAGGTGTGGAGTTAATAAAATCATTAGTCAGAGGGCAGACGAGGGGTTGTCGAGGTGGTTTGGTCATTTAGAGAGAATGGATCAAAGTAGAATGACATGGAAAGCATATAAATCTATAGGGGAAGGAAGGAGGGGTAGGGGTCGTCCTCGAAAGGGTTGGAAAGAGGGGGTAAAGGAGGCGTGTTAGATAGGAGTGAATGGAGACGAATGATACTTGGGACCTGACGATCTGTTGGAGTGTGAGCAGGGTAATATTTAGTGAAGGGATTCAGGGAAACCGGTTATTTTCATATAGTCGGACTTGAGTCCTGGAAATGGGAAGTACAATGCCTGCACTTTAAAGGAGGGGTTTGGGATATTGGCAGTTTGGAGGGATATGTTGTGTATCTTTATACGTATATGCTTCTAAACTGTTGTATTCTGAGCACCTCTGCAAAAGCAGTGATAATGTGTGAGTGTGGTGAAAGTGTTGAATGATGATGAATGTATTTTCTTTTTGGGGATTTTCTTTGTTTATTGGGTCACCCTGCCTCGGTGGGAAACGGCCAACTTGTTGGGGGGGGGGGGGGAAGTCTGTCAAGTATACCTGGTAAAGTGTATGGTAGAGTTATTATTGAAAGAATTAAGAGTAAGACGGAGAATAGGATAGCAGATGAACAAGGAGGATTTAGGAAAGGTAGGGGGTGTGTGGACCAGGTGTTTACAGTGAAACATATAAGTGAACAGTATTTAGATAAGGCTAAAGATGTCTTTGTGGCATTTATGGATTTGGAAAAGGCGTATGACAGGGTCGATAGGGGGGCAATGTGGCAGATGTTGCAGGTGTATGGTGTAGGAGGTAGGTTACTGAAAGCAGTGAAGAGTTTTTACGAGGATAGCGAGGCTCGAGTTAGAGTATGTAGGAAAGAGGGAAATTATTTCCCAGTAAAAGTAGGCCTTAGACAAGGATGTGTGATGTCACCGTGGTTGTTTAATATATTTATAGATGGGGTTGTAAGAGAAGTAAATGCGAGGGTCTTGGCAAAAGGCGTGGAGTTAAAAGATAAAGAATCACACATAGTGGGAGTTGTGACAGATGCTCTTTGCTGATGACACTGTGCTCTTGGGAGATTCTGAAGAGAAGTTGCAGAGATTGGTGGATGAATTTGGTAGGGTGTGCAAAAGAAGAAAATTAAAAGTGAATACAGGAAAGAGTAAGGTTATGAGGATAAAAAGATTAGGTGATGAAAGATTGGATATCAGATTGGAGGGAGAGAGTATGGAGGAGGTGAATGTATTCAGATATTTGGGAGTGGATGTGTCAGCGGATGGGTCTATGAAAGATGAGGTGAATCATAGAATTGATGAGGGGAAAAGGGCGAGTGGTGCACTTACGAGTCTGTGGAGACAAAGAACTTCGTCCTTGGAGGCAAAGAGGGGAATGTATGAGAGTATAGTTTTACCAACGCTCTTATATGGGTGTGAAGCATGGGTGATGAATGTTGCAGCGAGGAGAAGGCTGGAGGCAGTGGAGATGTCATGTCTGAGGGCAATGTGTGGTGTGAATATAATGCAGAGAATTCGTAGTTTGGAAGTTAGGAGGAGGTGCGGGATTACCAAAACTGTTGTCCAGAGGGCTGAGGAAGGGTTGTTGAGGTGGTTCGGACATGTAGAGAGAATGGAGCTAAACAGAGGGACTTCAAGAGTGTATCAGTCTGTAGTGGAAGGAAGGCGGGGTAGGGGTAGGCCTAGGAAAGGTTGGAAGGAAGGGGTGAAGGAGGTTTTGTGTGCGAGGGGCTTGGACTTCCAGCAGGCATGTGTGAGTGTGTTTGATAGGAGTGAATGGAGACAAATGGTTTTTAATACTTGACGTGCTGTTGGAGTGTGAGCAAAGTAACATTTATGAAGGGGCTCAGGGAAACCGGCAGGCCGGACTCGAGTCCTGGAGATGGGAAGTACAGTGCCTGCACTCTGAAGGAGGGGTGTTAATGTTGCAGTTTAAAAACTGTAGTGTAAAGCACCCTTCTGGCAAGACAGTGATGGAGTGAATGATGGTGAAAGTTTTTCTTTTTCGGGCCACCCTGCCTTGGTGGGCATCGGCCAGTGTGACAAAAAAAAAAAAAAAAAAAAAAAAAAGTGTTGAGGGAAAAAAAAAAAAAATACTGAACCTAGTAAAGCAAGAATAATTCTGTCAACCTGTCACAGCAAGAAAAATACATGTCTTTACCAGAACACATGTAAAATACAAACTGCAATGTTTTTATGTGCAAAAACACATAATAAAAAATAAATACTAAAAAAGTTTCTATTTGATACATAGCAAAAGACTATTAAACGTTAATTGTAAATTTAAACAAACACGCATTTATTAAAAGTAAAACGAGCAGTCTTGATATACCAAAACAAAAATTACATTTTTTATATAACAAACACTTAAATAACGTTTGTAACAAGGTTTAATATTCTGGAGGGCAAAGTTGTAGCAACTTCCACTGAAGAATGATGCCTTGAAGATTCTGGGTTCTTGATCCAAGGCATTACCAACCCCTTCCCCCCTGCTTGCTAATGTCAACAGTGATCAACTTCCAGCCTCCCTTCCCCAAGCACTGATCCCTGGTGAATGAATGAATGATCCTGCTCTGAGCCACTACCTAGCTGAGAAGTGGATGTGAAAAAAAAGGGGGGGGGGAGAAAGGGGCAGATAGATATAAGGCTGATGTCATAATGGGCATGAAAGGAACAAGTTATAAAGGTGCTTGATATCAGTGTAATTAGACTGTTGATCTTAGCATGTGGAAAATGCGTTAACAGTGCTGGGTACTTCACAAGGGTAATGAAGGTAGATTCATTACACACTTGGCAGGTCTAAAACTAAAACGACTAACTAATCTCTTGTACCTCTATGAAGCAATGGTAGCAGAGTAAGGACTGCCAGCAAGGGTCAACTGGCACCATTTACACTACCAGAGTTCCATTAATAAGAACCTATTCAAGTATTAGCACACCCTTGCATCTAGCATCTCCCTATGAATTTAATAAGGCAACACTTATGGCAGGATGCAGTGTTGCACCATACATACGGCACGTTGCAGAACACTTACGGTAGGTTGCAGTGCTGCAGCATACGAGTGAGAGATACACAGTTGCCCTGGATAACATTTCCTGGGCGACCTCCAACTGTGGGCACAGATCTTCGTCTGCAAGCAGCATACAACGCACATGCCAGCCATGGTAGCTGCTCACCCTGAAGATTAAACAAAATAGTAGACTATCATCAAGTTGGGGAAGCGCTAAACCAAACGGAGTCATACAAGACTTGAGTAATGAAAGGTTACTATTAGTACATTCATGGAACAGTTCTTAAATTGTAGAGATCAGACAACACTGCACAAGTCAAAGTTCATTTTTTATGCGAGATGTTGACAAAAAATCTGCACTGAGAAGAGGAACTTATTACAACCTGTTGTGAATGCAAGCGAGAACTTTTGGTGAATTGATCCAGAAATATTTTTGTCACTTATGTGAAAGTTATTATTACAATTATTAGGTACTTAACACTAAACCCAAATGGGTCAGTCAATAACTGAAAAATTGTTAATACAATACTGTCAGTTACTACTAAAGTCATCATTATTACAAGGATCACTGAAAGGGCCAGGAGGACCATTTGGCCCAAGCCTCAAGATCAAGGGGGCTCCTTGCATTGTACATTTCATTTACTAGACAGTGATGGGATGAGTGATGATGAACGTTTGGTCTTTCTAAGGTCACTCTACCTCGGTAGGAAACAGCCAATGAGTTAAAATAAATTACTCAATATGTGCACAATTTATTTAATCTGCATTTGATAGTTCACAACTTTAGTTCGTAGTCGTGAAAGTTGCATGGCCATCGTCAGTGAAAAACAAACTAAGAAGTGGGTCAATGACCACTACCTTCCCATAGGTCTAAAAGGCTTCCACAAGTTGCTGTGGCTTTCTTCTGGTGAATGATGGTCATTGGCATAACCAGAGGCTTTCCTGAAAATCTGTATAACATGTAATCTATTGTAATAAATACATACTGCATTTAATGCAAACAAGTTTACACATTTTCTGAAGGGAGCAGCAGCCAATTAGTGACCCCAGGTACGCCATATTTAACAACATATTAGCAACGCTTGTTTTGAAACCACCTTTTAAAATAATGTGCAAAAAGTTTAATAAATTTAGATTTTTGTACTGAATAAATGAATAAACACAGCATCTATAACAGAATGAAATAATTTACATAATTATAAAAAACCTAAGACAGTATTTGAGAAGCCTTTCGTTGTGCATATCTCAGTTCACCAGTGTGAATAAGGATTTACTTTCAAGAGCTGAACAATTTCAGCAATATCAATGAAATCTCAAAAAGTTCTCTTTACCGAGATTAACTTCAAGTGAATATATCTGACGAACTTTACAGTGGAATACAAACCAAAGGAATTATTGTCCGGTACTTCAAGAATTACTGAACTCTCAATTGTTTTTCCCAGTACATCACCACAAGTGTTTTTGAGAGTTTAGCAGCATCTGTGGTTTCAAGTGAATGCACTGTCAATGTTTTGATTAACAAATGGGGCCATCATGCCAAATATCAACTATGACAGCTGAAGCACTAAACCTGTATGGATCATACAGGACCAGAGGAATGAGAGTAATCAAGACTGATACAAGGGGAGGGTGGCTCTAATTTCTCAGATCATTAGATCTTCACTAGCACCAAGGCAACAAACTTTAAAACAGTTAGCCTAACAGCATTACTAGTCCAGACAAACATCAACTTATAGCTTATGATCAAAATCTCCAGGGAAAACATGTCCACCACAATGAATTAAAAGCTATCTTTATATCAGAAACATTGAGAAAAGTAACATGATGCATACATTAAAAGCTTTTTACTTGTATATTATACTGCACATGTAATAAGATCACAGTAAACGGGTGCTATCACGATATACAAAACCACAGTGAAAGAAATTGTGAAATACCAAGCAATTTTGAGATTTCTTTCATTTTCAAAGATTATTACTCCTTGATAATGTGAGAAATCACAAAAGCACTTGGAATTTCACTATATTTTCACTGTGGTTATCTTGCATTATATTACACAAGGACCTGCAGATGCTGAATGTCCCATTAGATTTTATTTTTTATGTTCAATAACACTGTGTATGAATACAGTACAAGAGAATAAATAATGACTCCAAAACAAGTTGCAATGTTTGACTTCATTGGGTTATCCTAGGATAAATCTTAACAAATGTGAACACATTCTACCAGATGTTAAATTGTTTAACACTAGTTCCGTGTTTGTACCTCGTGGCTCAGGTGTTTTTGTTCATTTATGTGATGGGAAAATCACTTGACACTGTCAATCACACTATGACCCCTACTGTACCTCATTAAAGACAGTTAATACCTGCATAATTATATGGCTCAGGTCACATTGTGTGGTAATGCACTTAGTTTAACATCTTTATTATGCACCCCATACCCATCCTGTGAGCGGTAGTCAAAAAAAGATTACAGAGGTACATAATGGGTCTTAACGACCACACGAGATCAATGAAAGCCCAAGATCAGATGTGTAGCCATACTCAATTATGTATACACTACACGCCTACCCCTTTCCTTGCAGTGTTGGGAGGTTATCTTTGAAGTGGATATACCTTTAGGATAGGCATCACTGTCCTGAAATTAATTTCTCCTAGGAATATAAGAGGGACAGCAATTACGGCAAACCCCAAGTGCAATGGTAGTGGAAATAACAGGAGACTTCATTAACCCTTTCAGGGTTTTGGCCGTACTAGTACAGCTTACGCACCAGGGTTTTTGATGTACTAGTACACCTAAATTCTAGCGCCCTCAAATCTAGTGAGAGAAAGCTGGTAGGCCTACATATGAAAGAGTGGGTCTATGTGGTCAGTGTGCGTGGTATAAAAAAAAAATCCTGCAGCACACAGTGCGTAATGAGAGAGAAAAAAAAAAAAAAAAAAAAAAAAAAAAAAAACAGTTTTGGGATTAAAACAGCGACTTTGCACTGTATTTTCGTATGTTATTTATTGTTGTGTCCTAGTTTTCCTGGTCTCATTTTATAGAATGGAAGACAGTTTAATATGTTTATTATGCACCCCATACCCATCCTGTGGGCGGTAGTCAAAAGATTACAGAGGTACATAATTGGTCCAGGGACTGGACTCCAAAGTTTTGATAGCTGAGCAAGTTACAAAGGTAATGAACTAGATCTGGTCATAATCATGACCAAGTTACAAAGGTAATGAGCTCCAGGTTGAGCTGGTCACACTCATGAATAATTGCAAAGGTAATGAATCAAACACATTAATCATGAGAATTTACAAAGGTAATGAGCTCCAGGTAGAGCTGGTCACAATCATGACAAGTTTCAAAGGTAATGAATGATAAACACGTTATGACATGATTACAATCATAGACAAATTACAGAGTAATGAGCAGTTAACAAACATAGTAGGGAATTCATCCAATGCCCCAACAACAGATGTTGCTAGGTGCCTGTCTCTCCTCGGTAGACAGCCATTGCAAACAGCAGCAAGTTGCCCAGGAATCTGCTGCTTGCACGAGCACCATCGACCCTCCCCAAGAGGTCCAAGAAGCCAGTGACTTCGTTAGCAGCCCGATGGAGAGCTGCCCTAGGGACATGTCAGCGTCCTGGTGGACGCCAAGTTGATTGAAGATCCCAGGCCCTCGTGTGTACGGATGTTGAAGCTTGAGGAACTGAGTACACACTGTCTGTGGCACACCTGGCAGCTGCCTCGCGGTCGAACTCCACGATGCTGTCCCTGTAGTGGAAGTTCCTGTAAGCTCGGCACTCCCTGCGGCTGCAGTACCATCGCTGACATCGTGGGTTAGGGGAGAAGTACCCTCTACAGATGGGGTGGCGCTGGGAGTTGGGTGGGTGAGGCGGGGGAGTCGGGCAGGGGTGAGGCGTTATGAGAGGGTCACTGTTTACTACACACGCCCTCCCCCTCCCCCCCAGCGGAGAGGGGGGGAGGCGCTGACTGGTCCTGACTCTACAACACCAAACCCTCTTAAAACAGCAGAACACTTCAACTATTTACGCTGAAACGATGCACTGGGATGTCCGTTCGCTGCTCTGGTATCTTCTCAAAGCATTCACACTGAGTTCTGTTAAGTAGGGACCTGGTGAGCCTCTTTGACCAGGAGCTATCCTTGAAAATCCCGCAGCTAGCCCGCTACACTACCTGCCGCGTCAGCCATGCCAATGTACGAAATTACATATTACATATTACAAAAATTGAGATGATTTTGACTGGTTTTACAAAGAAAAGTACCTTGAAATTGCCCTCAAAGTAGCAGAAATGTTTGATTTTTACCGAAGTTCAAAAGTAAACAAATCATGCTATGCGTCCAATACACGTCAACTGGTGAGTAATATTCTTTCACAAGTGCACTTATAATATTTATACCATTTCTACACCAATGCAGTAGTCTGCATAACAGTAAATCTTTTATATTTTTGTGAGAATAAAAATTCAATGTGGAAAGCAAAAGAATGTAAGAGGTGTGGGGACGTGACTAATGAACAGAGGAAATGATATTTTAGTGCCAGGAATGTCTTTCTTGTTTATTCTGGACCCTATTTGGAAATTGGCATCTTTTGAAATTTGTGTGAAATTGGCAAAATTGCTAAATTCTGACCACTGTATTGCATAGTTGAAATCGGTAAATGGGTGGTTTCTTGTACTCATTCGATAGAAAAAATGGAGTTCTAGCGAAATAGTTATGATTTGTCGACAAGTACACTGGAATTGGCCGAAAATAGGGCTCAAAGTGGGCAAAAATTGCCGATGCATAAACATCGTCGAGACCGCTAACTTTGCGAGAGCATAATTCCGTAAGTTTCCCATCAAATTTCGTACTTTTGGTGTCATTATGATCGAGAAAAGATTCTCTATCTTTTCACATGAAAAAGTATTTTTTTTTTTTTTTGAAATTTGGTCGACCCTGAGAACAAGTCTCTGAGAGGGCCTGTCGACTCTGAAAGGGTTGAAGGAATCACTTGTTACTCCCACTGCACCCGAGTCATAGCACATTCAGGAGACAATGGCAAGGATGCAGGCAAGATCAACTGGAAAGTCTCCTAACACCATTCACCAAGCAGCAAAATGACATTAGAATGTTAGTCAACGGCTATAAACAGCATGCCAGAGATGAGGAAACAAGGGACACAATGAAAATAAGCTACAAAGCTTTGCTTTCTTTGGTTATTCTTGGTTAGTAACCTTCCAGGGTTAATAATGGGAAGAGTTTTCACCACCCCTATAATAAAAAAAAATAAAAAAAGTCAAGATGAACTTGGCACTGATGCCATGAAAAAATAATTAACAGCTAAACGGAATGAAATGTATGAATTTGTACAATAACATTAAAATTACACAGCCTCTTGCTTGCCTATTTCCACACAAAGAAACATACAATATGAAGAGTAAACACATGATATCTAAATTTTAAAGCTCATCAACAATTTCCAAGACTAACAGTAGCATTTTTGCCAACAATGGTCATTGTACTTTCCTAATTGCAAAGTTATTTTAACTTAGGTAAGGTTATAGTGTACAGATACTGTAAACCTTCCATTTAATGGGCTAATGAGGACTCGAGTGGTCAGTAATGGTGAGAGAAACAAGACTGTCTTGGTTTGATTGTAACTGATAATGCTGTAGCCAACCAACTTAGTACACTACTGTTTCTCACTCAATTTTGCCCCATATTTCTAAACCAAAAGTTTGTATAAAAAAATTTAACATTAAGATAAAAAAAATATTAATAAATGGAAAAATTTTGGTTATTTTCTCAAGTTTATTTAATAAGGTTTGTCATATTCAAGCCATCCTAAATACATCATTCATTTTCTGACTTATTTGTAAGTATTTACGAACAATACCTTAATCTTAGTGATTAGTGTTTTTATTTAATAAATGTATGGAATAGGGTAAGGTACCTAGGGACTGGCAGAGCGTATGCATAGTTCCTTTGTATAAAGGTAAAGGGAACAAAAGAGTAAAATTATAGGGGAAGAAGTCTGTTGAGTATACCTGGTAAAGTTTATGGTAGAGTTATTATTTAAAGAATTAAGAGGAAGACAGATCAGGATAGCAGATGAACAAGGCAGCTTCAGGAAGGGTAGGGGGTGTGTAGACCAAGTGTTTACAGTGAAACATAGGTGAACAGTATTTAGATAAGGGTAAACAGGTTTTTGTGGCATTTAAGGATTTGTAAAAGGTGTATGATAGGGTGGATAGGAGGGCAATGTGGCAGATGTTGCTAATGTATGGAATAGGAGGTAGGTTATTGAAAAAAGTGAAGTCTTTATGAGGATAGAGAGGCTCAGGTTAGAGTATGTAGGCAAGAGGGAGACTATGTCCCAGTAAAAGTAGGCCTTAGACCACTGTTTGTCAATATATTTATAGAGGGAGTTGTAAGAGAAGTGAATACTCAGGTGTTGGCAAGAGGTGTGAAGTTAAAAGATAAAGAATCTAATACAAAGTGGGAGTTGTCACAGCTGCTCTTTGCTGATGACACTGCTTTTGGGAGATTCTGAAGAGAAGTTGCAGAGGTTGGTTCATGAGTTTGGTAGGGTATGTAAAAGAAGGAAATTAAAAAGTGAATAAAGGAAAGAGTAAGGAGATGAGAAAAAAAAAAAGGTAATGGAAGATTGGATATCAGACTGGAGGGAGAGAGTATATAGGAGAATGTATTCAGATATTTGGGAGTGGACATGTCAGCAGATGGGTCTATGAAAGAAGAGGTAAATCATAAAATTGATGAGGGGAAAAAGGCAAGTGATGCATTAACAAATCTGTGGAGACAAACTTTATCCATGAAAGCAAAGAGTGGAATGTATGAGAGTATAGTTATACCAATACTCTTGTGTGTGAGGCATGGGTTGTGAATGTGGCAACAAGAAGGCTGGGGGCAGTGGAGATGTCATGTCTGAGGGCAATGTATGGTGCGAGTATAATGCAAAGAACCCGTAGTTCTGATATTAGGTGGTGTGGGATTACTAAAACTATTATCCAGAGGGCTGAGAAGTTATTGAGATGGTTTCGACATGTAGAGAGGATGGAACAAAACTGAATGACGAGTGTATAAACATGTAGTGGAGGGAAGGTGGGGTAGGGGTCGACCTAGGAAAGGTTGGAGGGAGGGGGTAAAGGAGGTTTTGTGTGCAAGGGGCTTGGACTTCCAACAAGCATGTATGTGTTAGATAGGAGCAAATAAAGACAAACGGTTTTTAGGACTTGACATATTGTTGGAGTGTAAGCAAGGTAACATTTATGAAGGGATTCAGGGAATCCGGTAGGCCTGACTTGATTCCTGGAGATGGGAAGTACAGTGCTGGCACTCTGAAGGAGGGGTGTTAATGTTGTAGTTTTATAACTAGTGTAAGCATGCCTCTGGCAAGACCGTGATGGAGTCAATGATGAAAGTTTTTCTTTTTTTCAGGCCACTTTGCCTTGGTGGGAAACTGCCAATGTGTTAATAAAAAAAATAAAATCTTAATGTGAAAATTCAGCCTATAGAATAATAGTTACTCAAGCTTAGGTTATAATAAGCTTGAAGAAAAAACAATTTCAGACTTCACATGAGATTTATTGATACTATTTAAAATATAAACTGGGAAAGTATGCTGAATCTCAACTAAAACACAATTTGCAGAAAAGAAATCTTAAACAGCTTTATCACCATCACACTGCCCACAAAAATTAAAACAAATAACATCTAAAAGGCAAAATAACCTCTGGCTCACAAAAAAAACTTTCTCAGATTAATTAGAAACAATGAAAAATAGTATACGTATATATACATAGGATAGGCCTCATCTCCAAGGGCATAGTATAGATACGTACTCTGTAACCCACGTAAGTATAGTTGGAAGGTACAACAAAACTATTATTTAACTAAATTTAATGATGCCAGAGGAGATATAAAAACTGAAAAAAAAAAAAATAAAATAAATTAATAATAATCTATTTCTACAAATACATAATACAACTTACACAGACCTAGCTGACATCAGTGACATACTATATAGAAACCCCCTGGTTATACCTGGAAGGCATTTTGGGGGCCAACAACCCTGCGGCCCTGTCCATAACCAGGCCTTGCACAGCATTTCAAGCAACTTACGTTAATTGTGTCCCCCAGGATGTGACCCCACACTAGTCAGCTAACACCCAGGTACCTACTTACTGCTAGGTGAACTGGAACAGGTGTTGTCTTAAGGAAACGCACCCAATGTTTCCACCCGTACTAGGAATCGAAGCACAAAAACTATGTATTAGCCAAGTGTTACTGTCAACACCCTCTGTACCTTCTTCTCTACAGTAGGAACTCATCTTGCAAAATCAACATATCATTTTAGGAATAAACTTTTGTAAAAGAATTAAAAAGCCAAGATAACACCCACAAAAGGTGGCATGTCAAATGATGTTAACTAAAGACCAAATTACAATTAACCAATGTCAAAAATATATGATAAAGTAATCCACAAGCAGTGCAGGAATATACTTAGCCAAGAACAAACAAAAATTTTTGTTTAGATGGCAACTATCAGAATTATTAACCTTGAAGGTTAGTAGCCTAGGACAGTTAAATAAAATGTGTCATCTGGTGACATGTCAGTCTTATTTCCACTGGAGTCCTTTAATCCTTTTCAAACAGTATGTGACCCACAATGGTCAACTGACACCCATGTACGTACTTAATGGTAGATGAACAGGTGTAAAGAAACATGCCCAATGTTTCACCTGTGTTGGGTAGCAATCACAGTCCCTAAGTGTATGATATAAAGACACTATCCAACATGCCATATGCAAGTTAGAAATTTTGGGTTATCCTAGGTAACTGTACTTATGTGTACCTGTACCTAAATAAAACTTACTAGGTTAGGGTGTGTTGTTTGGTTAGGTTAAGTTAGGGTGAATTAAATTAGGTTAAGTTAGGGCAAGTTAAACTGGGTTAGGTTAGGGCAAGTTAAACTGGGTTAGGTTAGGGCAAGTTAAACTGGGTTAGGTTAGGGCAAGTTAAACTGGGTTAGGTTAGGGCAAGTTAAACTGGGTTAGGTTAGGGCAAGTTAAACTGGGTTAGGTTAGGGCAAGTTAAACTGGGTTAGGTTAGGGCAAGTTAAACTGGGTTAGGTTAGGGCAAGTTAAACTGGGTTAGGTTAGGGCAAGTTAAACTGGGTTAGGTTAGGGCAAGTTAAACTGGGTTAGGTTAGGGCAAGTTAAACTGGGTTAGGTTAGGGCAAGTTAAACTGGGTTAGGTTAGGGCAAGTTAAACTGGGTTAGGTTAGGGCAAGTTAAACTGGGTTAGGTTAGGGCAAGTTAAACTGGGTTAGGTTAGGGCAAGTTAAACTGGGTTAGGTTAGGGCAAGTTAAACTGGGTTAGGTTAGGGCAAGTTAAACTGGGTTAGGTTAGGATTACTTAGAATGGGTTACATCAGGCCAGGCTAAGCATTGTTAGGTTACCAACAAAAACACTATCCCAATAGGACTAAAATATCTGTAGAACACAAATGGAGGAGAATTTACATAGCCCTCTTAAGCTGAATTCTGCACAGCTAAATGTAATATTGATGCAGAGGAACTTCACTGACATCAAAACATCTTCCATGAAATTAAGATCACTTACGAGTTAGTTTACATATTAACGGGTGGTACAGTAGGGCCCCTACGAGTTTAGTGTTTTCTCATGCATTACAGCTCAATGTAGGTGTGTTAACCTGTGCGCTCAAACCTTAATAACCTTTTATTACCGTACTCAAAGGGAAGCAATAAACCTGTAAGGGCATGGGAGGTAAACACGTATGATCCAAGGGTCGAGTAGCTCTAATTCTTTGGATCAAGAGCCCTTGAGAATCATCAAGGCACCTCCCATTGAAGTCTTCCTTTAAGTACTCCTCAAACAGTCTAGATGACTAAAAAATATTTAAAAATCCGGCATGACGAGCAGGTGAGCCTCAGCCCCACCCACCCCACTAACTCTCACTTATTTACCCAAATAATCCATATACAACGCCCCGTGGCTGTAGTATTAACGTGAATTCTAGTACCAGGTGGCCCCCACAAACCCTACAACAAGAGATTATAAGTCATAGGTCCATTAAAAAGGGCTAGGAAGGCGAGCCTTGAAACAAGTGCAGCGATCATAACAAACCACCAGCCTACCTCCAAGGTATATTTAAGCTGGATATTCTCGTAGCTAGTCCAAGCTTCATCTGCTGCAGCTTGATCCAAGTTCAGGTCTAGAGAAAGGTCGGTGTATTTCCTCTTCACGCTGAAGTTTCGCTCAGTCTGACTCATATTTCAAGGGAGAGAAGAGGGAGAGTGAAGAGCGAGGGAACACCTCCACCAGCAGCTTCACTCAAGTGATGGCTTCTGGCGGGAAACCTAACAACACCCCTCCCACCTTCCCTCCCTCCGCTACACCACCTAGATCCTAAATAACACTCAACCATACACTCATACGCATTCATACACACTCATACACATACCTCTACCAACATTCATACTCACACATCCACTAAATACTAACTTAGGAGGTTTTAGTCTCATTCGCCTCCTCATTTAGGCCATAATTCGCCTGCGCACTATCATCATTTATATACCTAAAATAAAGATTATTTTCAGTGAATATACAATAAAATAAACACTCTCGATATACATACCTTAAAAATCAACCTTATTTAGTACCATACATGCATATATACATACATAACTTACAACTATCTGTAATTATATCTAGCTTCTCATTCATCAATTACCATATCTAAATATCTCTTTATATGTCTACGATTAGATATACATGCATAAATGTATATCTATGCATATACACATATCGATATACCTGTACAAATACACAGAATTAACTTAGATGCTTTGAAAATATAGAAAGAAAGGATAAATAAGAGGCGGAGGAGGAATTTTGGCGGGAAAGGTGAAGCTGGTGGCGTCCCTAATGTTTACAAACATTACACCCACCTCACCCCCTTTAAATGAACGTGACGACCACCTCACCCCCTTTAAATGAACGTGACGACCACCTCACCCCCTTTAAATGAACGTGACGACCACCTCACCCCCTTTAAATGAACGTGACGACCACCTCAACCCCTTTAAATGAACGTGACGACCACCTCACCCCCTTTAAATGAACGTGACGACCACCTCAACCCCTTTAAATGAACGTGACGACCACCTCACCCCCTTTAAATGAGCGTGACGACCACCTCAACCCCTTTAAATGAACGTGACGACCACCTCAACCCCTTTAAATGAACGTGACGACCACCTCACCCCCTTTAAACGAAAGTGATGACCACCTCAACCCCTTTAAATGAACGTGACGACCACCTTAACCCCTTTAAATGAACGTACAGACCACCTTAACCCCTTTAAATGAACGTGAAGACCACCTTAACCCCTTTAAATGAAGTGAAAACCACCTTAACCCCTTTAAATGAACGTGAAGACCATCTTAACCCATTTAAATGAACGTGAAGACCACCTTAACCCCTTTAAATGAACGTGAAGACCACCTTAACCCCTTCAAATGAACGTGACGACCGTCTCAACCCCTTTAAATGAACGTGAAGACCACCTTAACCCCTTTAAATGAACGTGAAGACCACCTTAACCCCTTTAAATGAACGTGAAGACCACCTTAACCCCTTTAAATGAACGTGAAGACCATCTTAACCCATTTAAATGAACGTGAAGACCACCTTAACCCCTTTAAATGAACGTGAAGACCATCTTAACCCCTTTAAATGAACGTGAAGACCACCTTAACCCCTTCAAATGAACGTGACGACCGTCTCAACCCCTTTAAATGAACGTGAAGACCACCTTAACCCCTTTAAATGAACGTGAAGGCCACCTTAACCCCTTTAAGTGAGCGTGAAGAAAACCTCAACCGCTTTAAATGAACGTGACGACCACCTCAACCCCTTTAAATGAACGTGACGACCACCTCAAACCCTTTAAATGAACGTGACGACCACCTCAACCCTTTAAATGAAAGTGACGACCACCTTAACTCCTTTAAATGAACGTGAAGACCACCTTAACCCCTTTAAATGAACGTGAAGACCACCTTAACCCCTTTAAATGAACGTGAAGACCACCTTAACCCCTTTATATGAACGTGAAGACCACCTTAACCCCTTTAAATGAACGTGAAGACCACCTTAACCTCTTTAAATGAACGTGAAGACCACCTTAACCCCTTCAAATGAACGTGACGACCGTCTCAACCCCTTTAAATAAACGTGAAGACCACCTTAACCCCTTTAAATGAACGTGAAGACCACCTTAACCCCTTTAAATGAACGTGAAGACCACCTTAACCCATTTAAATGAACGTGAAGACCATCTTAACCCATTTAAATGAACGTGAAGACCACCTTAACCCCTTTAAATGAACGTGAAGACCACCTTAACCCCTTCAAATGAACGTGACGACCGTCTCAACCCCTTTAAATGAACGTGAAGAAAACCTCAACCCCTTTAAATGAACGTGACGACCACCTCAACCCCTTTAAATGAACGTGACGACCACCTCAAACCCTTTAAATGAACGTGATGACCACCTTAACCCCTTTAAATTAACGTGAAGACCACCTTAACTCCTTTATATGAACGTGAAGACCACCTTAACCCATTTAAATGAACGTGAAGACCACCTTAACCCCTTTAAATTAACGTGAAGACCACCTTAACCCCTTTAAATGAACGTGAAGACCACCTTAACCCCTTTAAATGAACGTGAAGACCACCTTAACCTCTTTAAATGAACGTGACGACCACCTTAACCCCTTTAAATGAACGTGACGACCACCTTAACCCCTTTAAATGAACGTGAAGACCACCTTAACCTTTTTAAACGAACGTGAAAACCACCTTAACCCTTTTAAATGAACGTGAAGACCACCTTAACCTCTTTAAATGAACGTGAAGACCACCTTAACCCCTTTATATGAACGTGAAGACCACCTTAACCCCTTTAAATGAACGTGAAGACCACCTTAACCTCTTTAAATGAACGTGAAGACCACCTTAACCCCTTCAAATGAACGTGACGACCGTCTCAACCCCTATAAATAAACGTGAAGACCACCTTAACCCCTTTAAATGAACGTGAAGACCACCTTAACCCCTTTAAATGAACGTGAAGACCACCTTAACCCATTTAAATGAACGTGAAGACCATCTTAACCCATTTAAATGAACGTGAAGACCACCTTAACCCCTTTAAATGAACGTGAAGACCACCTTAACCCCTTTAAATGAACGTGAAGACCTCCTTAACCCCTTCAAATAAACGTGACGACCGTCTCAACCACTTTAAATGAACGTGAAGACCACCTTAACCCCTTTAAATGGACGTGAAGGCCACCTTAACCTCTTTAAATGAACGTGAAGACCACCTTAACCCCTTTAAATGAACGTGAAGACCTCCTTAACCCCTTCAAATGAACGTGACGACCGTCTCAACCCCTTTAAATGAACGTGAAGACCACCTTAACCCCTTTAAATGAACGTGAAGGCCACCTTAACCTCTTTAAGTGAGCGTGAAGAAAACCTCAACCCCTTTAAATGAACGTGACGACCACCTCAACCCCTTTAAATGAACGTGACGACCACCTCAAACCCTTTAAATGAACGTGATGACCACCTTAACCCCTTTAAATTAACGTGAAGACCACCTTAACTCCTTTATATGAACGTGAAGACCACCTTAACCCATTTAAATGAACGTGAAGACCACCTTAACCCCTTTAAATTAACGTGAAGACCACCTTAACCCCTTTAAATGAACGTGAAGACCACCTTAACCCCTTTAAATGAACGTGAAGACCACCTTAACCTCTTTAAATGAACGTGACGACCACCTTAACCCCTTTAAATGAACGTGACGACCACCTTAACCCCTTTAAATGAACGTGAAGACCACCTTAACCTTTTTAAACGAACGTGAAAACCACCTTAACCCTTTTAAATGAACGTGAAGACCACCTTAACCTCTTTAAATGAACGTGAAGACCACCTTAACCCCTTTAAATGAACGTGAAGACCACTTTAACCCCTTTAAATGAACGTGAAGACCACCTTAACCCCTTTAAATGAACGTGACGACCACCTCAACCCCTTTAAATGAACCTGAAGAGTACCTTAACCCCTTTAAATGAACGTGAAGACCACCTTAACCCCTTTAAATGAACGTGAAGAAAACCTCAACCCCTTTAAATGAACGTGACGACCACCTCAACCCTTTTAAATGAACGTGACGACCACCTCAACCCCTTTAAATGAACGTGACGACCACCTTAACCCCTTTAAATTAACGTGAAGACCACCTTAACTCCTTTAAATGAACGTGAAGATCACCATAACCTCTTCAAATGAACGTGAAGACCACCTTAACCCCTTTAAATGAACGTGAAGACCACCTTAACCCCTTTAAATGAACGTGAAGACCACCTTAACCCCTTTAAATGAACGTGAAGACCACCTTAATCCCTTTAAATGAACGTGAAGACCACCTTAACCCCTTTAAATCATTCGCCGCTTGACCTGAGCAGAGTGCGGACGTGTGACTACTGCCCTCTGCTGGCCATTGGAGGAGACTTATATTTTCACAACATGGCGCAGTCTGTGAGAAGGCGTGTGCACACGGTGTGCCTTGAATTGGTGCGTGGTGCAACAACGGCTCAGTCTGCACAAGTGCTTTTACCGCAAATTATCCGTGACACCTATGGTGTTGCGGATCAAGGACTGTATGGTGTGGCGCTAAATGGTGCCTATCGTATTTTCGTCAAGTTGAGATCAGCTGGAGTGTATGAACGGCTGGTTGACAAGTACCAGGACGGGAGTGTGGACGTTAATTCAGCGATATGTGTTCGACTCATCGATGTGTCTAGGCATTACACATGGGTGAAAGTCCGAAATGTGCCATTTGAGGCAGATGAGACTGACCTGCGGAATGTATTTGAACAGTATGGAACTGTACACCTGGCTATGGCTGGTAAATGGATGGATGGGGCGTATGCCGGCTTGCCGGATGGTACGTTCACGCTCAAGATGACGTTGAGGCATTCCATCCCGTCGTACGTCATACTGGACGCATTTAGGATGCAGGTAATGGTGTACTACGCTGGGCAGCAGAAGACGTGTAGGTTATGTAGTGCATGTGACCATATGGCAGCCCAGTGTGGGAGATGGCAGCGGAGACAGGAACTAGGTAGTGAGATGGTGAAAGAGCCAGAACTGGAGGTGGGTCATGCTGATGAGTCACCTGTACATAGAAGTGGCACTTCCTGGAGTGAGGAAGTGGAGCGTGAGCTGCCACTGGTGGGTACCAGCCCATCACTGTCACAGTGGGATGTGAGGCATCTGCCTTGGAGACCGGGAAGACTGTGCAGAGTGGTGAAGTGCGGGTAGAGGGAGGCCTACTGGTGAACGTGAAGGAAAAATCCTTTGAGAAGAAGGTTTCTGAGGATAACTTGAGGATGGTGAGGAGTCCTGTTCAGATTGAAGATGAGCAACTTGGAAAATTGGCGAACATGGCAGATGACTCGCCAGGAGTGGTGGAAGTGATTGAGGTGAATGCTGAGATTCACAGGGAGGCATCCAGTTGGAAATGGATGCGGAGAGTTTCAACCATAAGAGGGCGGCGACATATTCCGACTCGGATGATGTTTTGACCCCGGCACAGAGACCGGGGAAAAAGCCATGGGTTGATGTGGTGCGTGGGAGCTCTAAAGGTACGCCTGGTCCGGTGTTGGATCAGGGGAAGCCACAAGTGGGCAGTGGAGAGAAAAGTGGAAGAAGCAGACACACTGGAAGCGTGTCAGTGAAAGGTGAAATGGGGCAGAGGGTGAAATCACATAAGTAGGTTTCCGGTGCATGACAGTGAATATTAATGGATTGTGTGCGAGTGAGAAGCGTCTATGGGTAAAGGGATTTTTAAGACGTTATGCTATAGACATTGTTTTTGTGCAGGAACATAATTTCAAGCTGGGAAAGGAATTGGAGGTGGATGGGTACAGAGTGTTTGTGATGTATTCGGAGCGAATGAAGGGAGGGGTGGGAATCCTGATCCGAGAGACGCGCCCGTTTGTTGTTCTTAGGAGTGAAGGGGGGGTCGTGTGTTAAGAATAGATGGGTGGTGGGGAGGTGAGAGGATGGCAGTAGTTTGTGTGTATGTGCCGGCTGAGAATGATGTAAGGGTAAAGAATGAATTTGTGAATAATGTATTGGTATATTATTTGCGGTCATTACCGTCAGTGACAATAATTGGTGGCGACTGGAACTGTGTGGTGTGAAGGAAGGATGTGGAACCGAGGGGGCAGGGTGTTTTTTGGCAGGTTTAGGGGATCTATTGAGAGGTGTGGGATTGAGGGATATAGTTGATGGAGGGAATTGCGAGATAGAGCACACATTTCATAGAAAGGGCTATGCTGCACAACTAGATAGGTTGTATGTGACAAGGGGAGTGAGGGTGACGCGGGTGCAGACAGTGAATGTCGTTTATTCAGATCATAGGGCGGGTTATGCTGATTTAAATTGGGACGGTTTGCCTAAGAGATATTTGGGGCACTGGAAGCTGAATGTACGACTACTGGATGAGGGGGTGGAGGGAGGGGATTTTGAAAGTTTGTGGGAGGACTTATGGGGTGGGGGTAAGAGTGCAAGCGATTTATTGGGGTGGTGGGATGGGGTTGTGAAGAGGAGGATCAGGCAATATTATGTGCGAAGGGGAAAGAATGAGGCATGGATGACATATGGGCTTCAACAGTATTTAGAGGGGCGGTTTCAGGGTTGTTATGAGAGGGGTGCTGTGGTAGGTGTGTATCCAATGGAGGAAATTGAAGCGTTAAAGTGGCAGAGAAGAGATATGCACAATGAGAGATTTGATGAGGCGAGGGTGCAAGGTGGGTTAGAGGAGGCGATTTGGGGTGACAGGCCGTCAGCCTGTGTGTTACGGGGCCAGCGGAGACGCAGGTTGGCAATGGAGATTGATGAGCTGGTAGTACACGAGAACTTAGGTGGGTATACAAAGGGTCAGGAGTTGCGAACTACTGAGGGTATGAGTGGTTTTCTGGATAGTTGTTTTGGAAAATATTTGCGGAGTGTAGGAGTGAACGCTGAGGATTTAGAGAGTTTGGGAGAGAATGTATCTTGTGTGCTGAGTGGAAGTGATAGTATGGCATTGGGAGGGGATATTGAAGAGGGGGGGGGGTATGGAGAGCTTTGGAGAATATGGCAAGAGGTAAAGCGCCAGGTATAGATGGGTTGGTTACCTTGTGAATTCTATGTGAAGCATTGGAGTGTGTTGAAGGATTTTTTAGTGAACCTGATGAATGTGATGAAAAGTGAGGGGAGGATGGGTGAGTTGCAGGGTTTACCTGGAGTTTACCTGGAGAGAGTTTCGGGGGTCAACGCCCCCGCGGCCCGGTCTGTGACCAGGCCTCCTGGTGGATCAGCGCCTGATCAACCAGGCTGTTGCTGCTGGCTGCACGCAAACCAACGTACGAGCCACAGCCCGGCTGATCAGGAACTGACTTTAGGTGCTTGTCCAGTGCCAGCTTGAAGACTGCCAGGGGTCTGTTGGTAATCCCCCTTATGTGTGCTGGGAGGCAGTTGAACAGTCTCGGGCCCCTGACACTTATTGTATGGTCTCTTAACGTGCTAGTGACACCCCTGCTTTTCATTGGGGGGATGGTGCATCGTCTGCCAAGTCTTTTGCTTTCGTAGTGAGTGATTTTCGTGTGCAAGTTCGGTACTAGTCCCTCTAGGATTTTCCAGGTGTATATAATCATGTATCTCTCCCTCCTGCGTTCCAGGGAATACAGGTTTAGAAACCTCAAGCGCTCCCAGTAATTGAGGTGTTTTATCTCCGTTATGCGCGCCGTGAAAGTTCTCTGTACATTTTCTAGGTCGGCAATTTCACCTGCCTTGAAAGGTGCTGTTAGAGTGCAGCAATATTCCAGCCTAGATAGAACAAGTTACCTGAAGAGTGTCATCATGGGCTTGGCCTCCCTAGTTTTGAAGGTTCTCATTATCCATCCTGTCATTTTTCTAGCAGATGCGATTGATACAATGTTATGGTCCTTGAAGGTGAGATCCTCCGACATAATCACTCCCAGGTCTTTGACGTTGGTGTTTCGCTCTATTTCGTGGCCAGAATTTGTTTTGTACTCTGATGAAGATTTAATTTCCTCATGTTTACCATATCTGAGTAATTGAAATTTCTCATCGTTGAACTTCATATTGTTTTCTGCAGCCCACTGAAAGATTTGGTTGATGTCCGCCTGGAGCCTTGCAGTGTCTGCAATGGAAGACACTGTCATGCAGATTCGGGTGTCATCTGCAAAGGAAGACACGGTGCTGTGGCTGACATCCTTGTCTATGTCGGATATGAGGATGAGGAACAAGATGGGAGCTAGTATTGTGCCTTCTGGAACAGAGCTTTTCACCGTAGCTGCCTCGGACTTTACTCTGTTGACGACTACTCTCTGTGTTCTGTTAGTGAGGAAATTATAGATCCATCGACCGACTTTTCCTGTTATTCCTTTAGCGCGCATTTTGTGCGCTATTACGCCATGGTCACACTTGTCGAAGGCTTTTGCAAAGTCTGTATATATTACATCTGCATTCTTTTTGTCTTCTAGTGCATTTAGGACCTTGTCGTAGTGATCCAGTAGTTGAGACAGACAGGAGCGACCTGTTCTAAACCCATGTTGCCCTGGGTTGTGTAACTGATGGGTTTCTAGATGGGTGGTGATCTTGCTTCTTAGGACCCTTTCAAAGATTTTTATGATATGGGATGTTAGTGCTATTGGTCTGTAGTTCTTTGCTGTTGCTTTACTGCTCCCTTTGTGGAGTGGGGCTATGTCTGTTGTTTTTAGTAACTGAGGGACGACCCCCGTGTCCATGCTCCCTCTCCATAGGATGGAAAAGGCTCGTGATAGGGGCTTCTTGCAGTTCTTGATGAACACAGAGTTCCATGAGTCTGGCCCTGGGGCAGAGTGCATGGGCATGTCATTTATCGCCTGTTCGAAGTCATTTGGCGTCAGGATAACATCGGATAGGCTTGTGTTAATCAAATTTTGTGGCTCTCTCATAAAAAATTCATTTTGATCTTCGACTCTCAGTCTGGTTAGCGGCTTGCTAAAAACTGAGTCATATTGGGACTTGAGTAGCTCACTCATTTCCTTGCTGTCATCTGTGTAGGACCCATCTTGTTTAAGTAGGGGCCCAATACTGGGCGTTGTTCTCGATTTTGATTTGGCATAGGAGAAGAAATACTTTGGGTTTCTTTCGATTTCATTTATAGCTTTTAGTTCTTCCCGCGATTCCTGACTCCTAAAGGATTCTTTTAGCTTAAGTTCGATGCTTGCTATTTCTCTGACCAGTGTCTCCCTGCGCATTTCAGATATATTGACCTCTTTTAGCCGCTCTGTTATTCTTTTCCGTCGCCTGTAAAGGGAGCGCCTGTCTCTTTCTATTTTACATCTATTCCTCCTTTTTCTTAGAGGAATAAGCCTTGTGCATACATCGAGTGCCACCGAGTTAATCTGTTCTAGGCATAAGTTTGGGTCTGTGTTGCTTAGTATATCTTCCCAGCTTATATCGGTTAGGACTTGGTTTACTTGGTCCCACTTTATGTTTTTGTTATTGAAATTGAATTTGGTGAATGCTCCCTCGTGACTAGTCTCATTTTGTCGGTCTGGGGCTCCTCGCATACATGTCTGAACCTCAATTATGTTGTGATCTGAGTATATTGTTTTTGATATGGTGACATTTCTTATCAGATCATCAGTAGTAGTTTTGATTCCAAAAGGGCAAGGCCCTACTACAGTGGAGTGGAGTGACTTTCATTAGTTTCTTTTTTCTTGAAATACCAGACATATACTGTGAATTTCATATAACTTGTAGTTACCAGCGGTCGCAATATACACAACGAGAAGTAATTATTACTACAGAAAAAGCGTCCTTCCTGCAAAATTTCCACCAGCCAACTATAGTGATAATATAGCATTTATTGTGGTGGAGACGAAAAAACCTAGAAAAGCTAGATACAGCGATTGATAAACAAGGGTTGAGGCTCGACCGTTCATCATTGTAGGAGCTGCCAGCAATCACCGGTTCTTCAACACGCAAGTTATACTTTTGTATCAATCAAATCACATATTACTCGGGTAGATAATTTCCAGTAGATCCTTCATGTGTTAGCCCAAATCACCGACCAGTATGTTTTAAATAAGTGACCCACTGATCAGATCAGACTGGTTCCAAACCCTCGACTGGGCCGAACCCTTGACTGGTCCGAACTCTTGACTGGTTTCAAACGGATTCGTTGGACAATAAAGCAGACTGTAAACGGATGGGGTTGTAGGCGCCCTTATCAAGCACAAACAATAAATATAAATCAGGAACGTACAAGCCCCACTCCACAAAGGGGGCAGTAAAGCAACAGCAAAGAACTACAGACCAATAGCACTAACATCCCATATCATAAAAATCTTTGAAAGGGTCCTAAGAAGCAAGATCACCACCCATCTAGAAACCCATCAGTTACACAACCCAGGGCAACATGGGTTTAGAACAGGTCGCTCCTGTCTGTCTCAACTACTGGATCACTACGACAAGGTCCTAAATGCACTAGAAGACAAAAAGAATGCAGATGTAATATATACAGACTTTGCAAAAGCCTTCGACAAGTGTGACCATGGCGTAATAGCGCACAAAATGCGCGCTAAAGGAATAACAGGAAAAGTCGGTCGATGGATCTATAATTTCCTCACTAACAGAACACAGAGAGTAGTCGTCAACAGAGTAAAGTCCGAGGCAGCTACGGTGAAAAGCTCTGTCCCACAAGGCACAGTACTAGCTCCCATCTTGTTCCTCATCCTCATATCCGACATAGACAAGGATGTCAGCCACAGCACCGTGTCTTCCTTTGCAGATGACACCCGAATCTGCATGACAGTGTCTTCCATTGCAGACACTGCAAGGCTCCAGGCGGACATCAACCAAATCTTTCAGTGGGCTGCAGAAAACAATATGAACTTCAACGATGAGAAATTTCAATTACTCAGATATGGTAAACATGAGGAAATTAAATCTTCATCAGAGTACAAAACAAATTCTGGCCACAAAATAGAGCGAAACACCAACGTCAAAGACCTAGGAGTGATTATGTCGGAGGATCTCACCTTCAAGGACCATAACATTGTATCAATCGCATCTGCTAGAAAAATGACAGGATGGATAATGAGAACCTTCAAAACTAGGGAGGCCAAGCCCATGATGACACTCTTCAGGTCACTTGTTCTATCTAGGCTGGAATATTGCTGCACTCTAACAGCACCTTTCAAGGCAGGTGAAATTGCCGACCTAGAAAATGTACAGAGAACTTTCACGGCGCGCATAACGGAGATAAAACACCTCAATTACTGGGAGCGCTTGAGGTTTCTAAACCTGTATTCCCTGGAACGCAGGAGGGAGAGATACATGATTATATACACCTGGAAAATCCTAGAGGGACTAGTACCAAACTTGCACACGAAAATCACTCACTACGAAAGCAAAAGACTTGGCAGACGATGCACCATCCCCCCAATGAAAAGCAGGGGTGTCACTAGCACGTTAAGAGACCATACAATAAGTGTCAGGGGCCCGAGACTGTTCAACTGCCTCCCAGCACACATAAGGGGGATTACCAACAGACCCCTGGCAGTCTTCAAGCTGGCACTGGACAAGCACCTAAAGTCAGTTCCTGATCAGCCGGGCTGTGGCTCGTACGTTGGTTTGCGTGCAGCCAGCAGCAACAGCCTGGTTGATCAGGCGCTGATCCACCAGGAGGCCTGGTCACAGACCGGGCCGCGGGGGCGTTGACCCCCGAAACTCTCTCCAGGTAAACTCCAGGTAAGGTAAGCTGTCCAATATACAAGTACAGATAGAAATAGAAATACAAATAGCTAGAGGTTCATTTAAGGAGGTTATTAATAGAGTATTCAAGAGGTTGCTAGTAGAATTACAGTAAATCAACCATTCAAATCATTATGAAGCTCTGTGAAGTCTGCAGTCAATCAAACAAACGGGCTTCCACATGGATAAATTGTCATTTTTGTGGAAATTGGTGTCACGCCCCTTGTACAGATATCCAAGAACTAGCTACAAGCAGTATTAAAACAGGGAAGTGTTTTTGGGTATGCCCAAATGAGATAAATCTGTGGACTAAAATCACAAGTGTATTAAAAGAGGATAACATCGAAGCTGCTTTCATAGAAAACCTGGAAGCCTTCTACAACAGATGGGGACATAAAAAGTCTGGGCTGAATGGTACTGCCCTTGATACTGGCCATGTAGTCAGAAACTGTAAGGCTGGAGGTGATGTCCTGGTAGTCAGTAAATGTGGGGCTGATAGTGCTGTCCTGGGAGACAGTAATGGTGAAGCTGGAGGTGCTGTCTTGGGAGACAGTAATGGTGAAGCTGGAGGAGCTGTCCTGGGAGACAGTAATGGTGAAGCTGGAGGTGCTGTCCTGGGAGACAGTAATGGTGAAGCTGGAGGTGCTGTCCTGGGAGACAGTAATGGTGAAGCTGGAGGTGCTGTCCTGGGAGACAGTAATGGTGAAGCTGGAGGAGCTGTCCTGGGAGACAGTAATGGTGAAGCTGGAGGTGCTGTCCTGGGAGACAGTAATGGTGAAGCTGGAGGTGCTGTCCTGGGAGACAGTAATGGTGAAGCTGGAGGTGCTGTCCTGGGAGACAGTAATGGTGAAGCTGGAGGTGCTGTCCTGGGAGAAAGTAATGGTGAAGCTGGAGATTTTGTCCAGGTAGTCGGGAATTATACGCAGGAAGGAATACATATAAATGACATCATAGTGGACAGGAGCCGTAGTGGGGGAACAAGTGTAGTCAAAGATAAGATAAAACCAATATTGCAAACTAGAAATACCACAGGAAATAGCAAACAAGAGGACTCCATTAGCAATAGTGAGGATATATTACCAAAAACAACTGGTGGGAGCTCAATTGTTGGTGCTAGGGAGGATAGGAATAAGACAGGTAAACATGCACCAACAGGGAATACAGTCACAGAAACCCAAGGCAAACGGAAACCAAGCCGGTGCACATACTATGCACTTGGTATCCGCAGACATGGGAAATCTGGAAAAACAGACGGGACGTGCAACTATGACCACCCTAGAAAATGCTGTGCCCATATTTACCTGGAGTTTACCTGGAGAGAGTTCCGGGGGTCAACGCCCCCGCGGCCCGGTCTGTGACCAGGCCTCCTGGTGGATCAGAGCCTGATCAACCAGGCTGTTGCTGCTGGCTGCACGCAAACCAACGTACGAGCCACAGCCCAGCTGGTCAGGAACCGACTTTAGGTGCTTGTCCAGTGCCAGCTTGAAGACTGCCAGGGGTCTGTTGGCAATCCCCCTTATGTATGCTGGGAGGCAGTTAAACAGTCTCGGGCCCCTGACACTTATTGTATGGTCTCTTAACGTGCTAGTGACACCCCTGCTTTTCATTGGGGGGATGGTGCATCGTCTGCCAAGTCTTTTGCTTTCGTAGTGAGTGATTTTCGTGTGCAAGTTCGGTACTAGTCCCACTAGGATTTTCCAGGTGTATATAATCATGTATCTCTCCCGCCTCCATTCCAGGGAATACAGGTTCAGGAACCTCAAGCGCTCCCAGTAATTGAGGTGTTTTATCTCCGTTATGCGCGCCGTGAAGGTTCTCTGTACATTTTCTAGGTCAGCAATTTCACCTGCCTTGAAAGGTGCTGTTAGTGTGCAGCAATATTCCAGCCTAGATAGAACAAGTGACCTGAAGAGTGTCATCATGGGCTTGGCCTCCCTAGTTTTGAAGGTTCTCATTATCCATCCTGTCATTTTTCTAGCAGATGCGATTGATACAATGTTATGGTCAGCCACAGCACCGTGTCTTCCTTTACAGATAACACCCGAATCTGCATGACAGTGTCTTCCATTGCAGACACTGCAAAGCTCCAGGCAGACATCAACCAAATCTTTCAGTGGGCTGCAGAAAACAATATGAAGTTCAACGATGAGAAATTTCAATTACTCAGATATGGTAAACATGAGGAAATTAAATCTTCATCAGAGTACAAAACAAATTCTGGCCACAAAATAGAGCGAAACACCAACGTCAAAGACCTGGGAGTGATCATGTCGGAGGATCTCACCTTCAAGGACCATAACATTGTATCAATCGCATCTTCTAGAAAAATGACAGGATGGATAATGAGAACCTTCAAAACTAGGGAGGCCAAGCCCATGATGACACTCTTCAGGTCACTTGTTCTATCTAGGCTGGAATATTGCTGCACACTAACAGCACCTTTCAAGGCAGGTGAAATTGCCGACCTAGAAAATGTACAGAGAACTTTCACGGCGCGCATAACGGAGATAAAACACCTCAATTATTGGGAGCGCTTGAGGTTCCTAAACCTGTATTCCCTGGAACGCAGGAGGGAGAGATACATGATTATATACACCTGGAAAATCCTAGAGGGACTAGTACCGAACTTGCACACGAAAATCACTCATTACGAAAGCAAAAGACTTGGCAGACGATGCACCATCCCCCCAATGAAAAGCAGGGGTGTCACTAGCACGTTAAGAGACCATACAATAAGTGTCAGGGGCCCGAGACTGTTCAACTGCCTCCCAGCACACATAAGGGGGATTACCAACAGACCCCTGGCAGTCTTCAAGCTGGCACTGGACAAGCACCTAAAGTCAGTGGTGTTGCTTTTTCCCCTTTGTGGAGAGTTTGTCTTTTTTTTAAAAGTAACTGGGGGGGACCCCTTTCTCCCCCCCATGGATGGAAAAGGCTCGTGAAAAAGGGCTTTGGTTCTTGATGAACCGGAGTTCCATGAGTCGGCCCGGGGCAGGTGCAGGGGAAAAGAAAAAGATTTCGTTCTTTTTTTAACCCCCCGGAGGTTACCCCCCAGGATCCCCAGAAAGTCAGTTCTCATCAGGACTGTCTCTTTTTTTTGGGGTTAATCGTCCCCGGATGACCCACCAGTACTAAACCCCTTTCCTTTGCCCCGGGGAAAGGCGGTGTGGAAACGTGTCGGTTTTCCACCCGGAACGAAAAGGGCCCCCCCGTTGGGAAACGGGTTTAGCCACCAGACCCCCGGGGATTCATTTATCGCCTGTTTGAAGTCTTTGGGTCAGGATAACATCGGATAGGCTTGTTTTAAATTTTGGGCTCATCAAAATTCATTTTGATCTTCGACCCCAGTCTGTTGGGCTTTCTAAAAAATTTATCATATTGGGCGGTAGCTACTCATTTCTTGCTGTTTCTGTAGGACCCCTCTTGTTAAAATAGGAGCCCCCTACTGGGTGTTGTTTCGACTTTGATTTGCATAGGAAAAATATTTGGGTTTCTTTGATTTCATTTTTTTTAGTTCTTATTCCTGCTCTATAAGATTCCTTTGCTTGAGTTCGATGTTTGCTATTTTTCTGACAAGTGTCTCCCCCAAAATTTAGAAATTTGACCTCTTTTTAACCCCCTTTTATTTTTTCCTCGCCTGTAAAGGGGCGCCCGTTTTTTCTATTTTTCATCTACCCTCCTTTTCTTAGAGGAATAAGTTGCACATCGGTGCCAAAGTTAATCTTTCTAGGGATAGTTGGGGTCTGTTTTGCTTAGTATATCTTCCCCGCTTTATCGTTGGACTTTGGGCCGGTCCCACTTTTGTTTTGTTTTTGAAGTTGAATTTTGAATGCTCCTCTGACTAGTCTCATTATGTCTGTTGGGGGCCCGCCAAATTTTGAACCTCAATTGTTGTGATCTGGTATATTGTTTTGAAAATGAAATTTTTTATCATATCATCATTGTTAGTGAAATGAGTCTGGTATTCTCCATTCTAGTAGGGTCTATTATTTGCTGGTTTAAATTAGTTTTTTGCAGAGTTTAAAACCTTGTGAGGTGAGTTTTTATCAGGCTGCCTCCCTGTTATTTGCAACAATAATTTCATATTCCTCCATTTTTTGGTGTAAGTTGAAATCCCCAGGGCAAGATGTTGGGTCAGGGCTGGAAATTTTCAACAGTGGCAATTTTAACAGCTGTTCCTGGGGTTGGGGTGTTGCATCCAGGCTTTAACTACCGCTGGTTTTGGGTTTTCGACCTTTTTCTGAAGGGAACTTATGGGAAGGGAAAACATATAAAAGACCTCATAGGGGGCAGGAGCCAAGAGGGAAAAAAGTGTAATAAAAATAAGATAAAAAATATTGCAAACTAAAAAAACCAGGGAAAAACAAACAAGAGGACTCCATAAAAAGTGAGGGTATATTACCAAAAACAACTGGTGGGGGGCCATTTTTGGTGCTAGGAGGGTAAATAAACAGGGGAAAAATGCAACCAAAAAAGGG
>NC_091335.1:0-20000 GCF_038502225.1 Cherax quadricarinatus
TACTCAAGGTGTGAACGTACTCAAGGTGTGAGCATACTCAAGGTGTGAACGTACTGAAGGTGTGAGCTTCCCCAAGGTGTGAACGTACTCAAGGTGTGAACGTACTCAAGGTGTGAACGTACTCAAGGTGTAAACATACTCAAGTGTGAACGTACTCAAGTGTGAACGTACTCAAGTGTGAACGTACTCAAGGTGTAAACATACTCAAGTGTGAACGTACTCAAGGTGTGAACGTACTCAAGGTGTAAACATACTCAAGTGTGAACGTACTCAAGGTGTGAACGTACTCAAGGTGTAAACGTACTCAAGGTGTAAACATACTCAAGTGTGAACGTACTCAAGGTGTGAACGTACTCAAGGTGTAAACGTACTCAAGTGTGAACGTACTCAAGGTGTGAACGTACTCAAGGTGTGAACGTACTCAAGGTGTGAACGTACTCAAGGTGTGAACGTACTCAAGGTATAAACGTACTCAAGGTGTGAACGTACTCAAGGTGTAAACGTACTCAAGTGTGAACGTACTCAAGGTGTGAACGTACTCAAGGTGTGAACGTACTCAAGGTGTAAACATACTCAAGTGTGAACGTACTCAAGGTATAAACGTACTCAAGGTGTGAACGTACTCAAGGTGTAAACATACTCAAGTGTGAACGTACTCAAGGTGTAAACGTACTCAAGTGTGAACGTACTCAAGGTGTAAACGTACTCAAGGTGTGAACGTACTCAAGGTGTAAACATACTCAAGGTGTGAACGTACTCAAGGTGTAAACATACTCAAGTGTGAACGTACTCAAGGTGTGAACGTACTCAAGGTGTGAACGTACTCAAGGTGTAAACATACTCAAGGTGTGAACGTACTCAAGGTGTAAACATACTCAAGGTGTGAACGTACTCAAGGTGTGAACGTACTCAAGGTGTGAACGTACTCAAGGTGTGAACGTACTCAAGGTGTGAGCATACTCAAGGTGTGAGCGTACTGAAGGTGTGAGCATACTCAAGGTGTGAGCGTACTGAAGGTGTGAGCATACTCAAGGTGTGAGCGTACTGAAGGTGTGAGCATACTCAAGGTGTGAGCGTACTGAAGGTGTGAGCATACTCAAGGTGTGAACATACTCAAGGTGTGAACGTACTCAAGGTGTGAACGTACTCAAGGTGTGAACGTACTCAAGGTGTGAACGTACTCAAGGTGTAAACATACTCAAGTGTGAACGTACTCAAGGTGTGAACGTACTCAAGGTGTAAACATACTCAAGTGTGAACGTACTCAAGGTGTGAACGTACTCAAGGTGTAAACATACTCAAGGTGTGAACGTACTCAAGGTGTGAACGTACTCAAGGTGTGAACGTACTCAAGGTGTAAACATACTCAAGTGTGAACGTACTCAAGGTGTGAACGTACTCAAGGTGTGAACGTACTCAAGGTGTAAACATACTCAAGGTGTAAACGTACTCAAGTGTGAACGTACTCAAGGTGTGAACGTACTCAAGGTGTGAGCATACTCAAGGTGTGAGCATACTCAAGGTGTGAACGTACTCAAGGTGTGAGCGTACTCAAGGTGTGAACGTACTCAAGGTGTGAACGTACTCAAGGTGTGAGCATACTCAAGGTGTGAACGTACTCAAGGTGTGAACGTACTCAAGGTGTGAACGTACTCAAGGTGTAAACGTACTCAAGGTGTAAACATACTCAAGTGTGAACGTACTCAAGTGTGAACGTACTCAAGGTGTGAACGTACTCAAGGTGTGAACGTACTCAAGGTGTAAACGTACTCAAGTGTGAACGTACTCAAGGTGTAAACGTACTCAAGGTGTGAACGTACTCAAGGTGTGAACGTACTCAAGGTGTAAACGTACTCAAGGTGTGAACGTACTCAAGGTGTGAATGTACTCAAGGTGTGAACGTACTCAAGTGTGAACGTACTCAAGGTGTAAACGTACTCAAGGTGTAAACATACTCAAGTGTGAACGTACTCAAGGTGTGAACGTACTCAAGTGTGAACGTACTCAAGGTGTGAACGTACTCAAGTGTGAACGTACTCAAGTGAACGTACTCAAGTGTGAACGTACTCAAGGTGTGAACGGTGTGAACGTACTCAAGGTGTGAACGTACTCAAGGTGTAAACGTACTCGTACTCAAGTGTGAACGTACTCAAGGTGTAAACATACTCAAGTGTGAACGTACTCAAGGTGTGAACGTACTGTGAACGTACTCAAGGTGTAAACATACTCAAGTGTGAACGGTGTAAACATACTCAAGTGTGAACGTACTCAAGGTGTGAGCATACTCAAGGTGTGAACGTACTGAAGGTGTGAACGTACTCAAGGTGTGAACGTACTCAAGGTGTAAACATACTCAAGTGTGAACGTACTCAAGGTGTGAACGTACTCAAGGTGTGAACGTACTCAAGGTGTGAACGTACTCAAGGTGTGAACGTACTCAAGGTGTGAACGTACTCAAGGTGTGAACGTACTCAAGTGTGAACGTACTCAAGGTGTAAACGTACTCAAGGTGTGAACGTACTCAAGGTGTGAACGTACTCAAGGTGTGAACGTACTCAAGGTGTGAACGTACTCAAGTGTGAACGTACTCAAGGTGTAAACGTACTCAAGGTGTGAACGTACTCAAGGTGTGAACGTACTCAAGGTGTGAACGTACTCAAGTGTGAACGTACTCAAGGTGTAAACGTACTCAAGGTGTGAACGTACTCAAGGTGTGAACGTACTCAAGGTGTAAACGTACTCAAGGTGTGAACGTACTCAAGGTGTGAACGTACTCAAGGTGTAAACGTACTCAAGGTGTAAACATACTCAAGTGTGAACGTACTCAAGGTGTGAACGTACTCAAGGTGTAAACGTACTCAAGGTGTAAACATACTCAAGTGTGAACGTACTCAAGTGTGAACGTACTCAAGGTGTGAACGTACTCAAGGTGTAAACGTACTCAAGGTGTGAACGTACTCAAGGTGTGAACGTACTCAAGGTGTAAACGTACTCAAGGTGTGAACGTACTCAAGGTGTGAACGTACTCAAGGTGTGAACGTACTCAAGGTGTAAACGTACTCAAGGTGTGAACGTACTCAAGGTGTAAACGTACTCAAGGTGTGAACGTACTCAAGGTGTGAACGTACTCAAGGTGTGAACGTACTCAAGGTGTAAACGTACTCAAGGTGTGAACGTACTCAAGGTGTGAACGTACTCAAGGTGTAAACGTACTCAAGGTGTGAACGTACTCAAGGTGTGAACGTACTCAAGGTGTAAACATACTCAAGTGTGAACGTACTCAAGGTGTAAACGTACTCAAGGTGTGAACGTACTCAAGGTGTGAACGTACTCAAGGTGTGAACGTACTCAAGGTGTGAACGTACTCAAGGTGTAAACATACTCAAGTGTGAACGTACTCAAGGTGTGAGCGTACTCAAAACGTACTCAAGGTGTGAACGTACTACTCAGTAGTAGGTGTAACCAGTGTGCAGTGGTTGACTCGCTACCAACCGTCTCTGCCTAATTATACGTACTAAACAGCCTACGTGAGCGTGAGCAAGAGAGATTTTAGGGCGCTCCCCCATCCACGTTATCGTATTACTTTACCCACATCGAACACATGATTGGTGGCAGCGGTGGGATTGAACTCTTGGATAGTCAAGGTCCATCTGGCTAACCTTCCAGTAGGTTGTTTGTTCTGGAATAAGGGTATCAGTGGAGCATGGTCTGTCAAGACATGAACAGAGTACTGATAAATAATGTCTCGGAAGTGCTTTAAAGACCATACTATTGCTAAAGCTTCTTGCTCAGTTACTGTATAATTACGTTCAGCCTTCGTAAGGACTCGGCTAGCAAATGCAACTGCGTTGTACTTGCCATCAGTCTTCTGAGCTAGTACGGCACCTATGCCAATAGAACTAGCATCAGTTGTCAGATAGAAGGGCTTAGAAAAATCTGGAAATTTCAAAATTGGAGCAGATGTTAGCTTTTCTTTTAGAGTTTGGAATGCTCTTTCTTGACGGAAGGTCCAAACAAAAGGAGCATCTTTCTTAAGCAACTCAGTTAGAGGAGCAGCTATGGAAGAAAAATTGGCAATGAAAGATCTATAAAAACCTGCTAAGCCCACAAAGGATCTTACGGCATCAGCAGTTTTGGGAGTTGGAAAATTTAGTACTGCAGTTACTTTACTTTGGTCAGTCGTAACCCCTCTAGGAGTGACTACGTGACCAAGAAACTTAATTTCTGATCTGAAAAATTGACATTTAGACAGTTTGATCTTTAAATTGGCTTCTTCAAGCTTACCAAGTACTACATCAAGTCTTTTCAAGTGTGTATCCACGTCTTTAGACATGACGATTACGTCATCTAAGTACACCATAAGTGCATTACCTATGAGACCTCTAAAGATATTAGTCATGAGCCTTGAGAACGTGATAGGGGAGGATCGTAATCCAAACGCCATACGGAGGAAGTGATAATGACCTGTAGGAGTGGAGAATGCAGTTAGCTCTTGGCTGTCCTCATGAAGAGGGACTTGCCAAAACCCTTGTAACAAGTCCAGGGTTGAAAAGACTTTGTTATCTCCGATGTTACATAAAAGATCACCCAATAGAAGAAGTGGGAAGTGATCTGGAATAGTTTTTGCATTTAACTTCCTAAAGTTAATCACTGGGTGCCAAGTACCATCCTTCTTAGGCACTAGGATCAAGGGTGCATTCCAAGGTGAATTGCTAGGTGCAATAACTCCATCATCAAGCATTTGATTGATCAATTCTTCTGCGACAGCAACTTGTGAATGAGGCATTCTGTATGCAGGTATGTAGATAGGTCTAGTACCAGGTTTAAGTGGAATACGATGGGACAATAAGTTCGTTATACCCATCTTCTAACCTGGTAAAGCAATGGCTTTACGACGTTTGTTCAACAGAGTCAACAAACGCTTGACCTCGTCTCGGAAGTCAGTGGGAGCTAAGTCTTTCTCCTCAACTGGTGGAACAGATTGATCCAGTGAAGTGGATGAGCTTCCCCAAGGTGTGAGCATACTCAAGGTGTGAACGTACTCAAGGTGTGAACGTACTTGTGAGTTACGTGGAGTGTTATAAGCTTCCTGGCCGCCTTGTTTGTAAGATTTACTACATGGTTCTTCATGGTCAGTTTGGAGTCAAATATCACCCCAAACATATGCAAGTTCATCCCTTTGACTGGGGGTGTGTGATGGGGTGTGTGGTGGGGTGTGGTGGGGGTGTGGTGGGGTGTGTGATGTGGTGTGGTGGGGTGTGGTGGGGTGTGGTGGGGGTGTGTGGGGGTGCGGTGGGGGTGTGGTAGGGGGTGTGGTGGGGGTTTGGTGGGGTGTGTGGTGGGGGTGTGGTGGGGTGTGGTGGGGTGTGTGATGGGGTGTGGTGGGGGTGTGGTGGGGGTGTGGTGGGGGTGCGGTGGGGGTGTGGTGGGGTGTGGTGGGGGTGTGGTGGGGTGTGTGGTGGGGTGTGGTGGGTTTGTGGTGGGGGTGTGGTGGGATGTGGTGGGGTGTGTGGTGGGGTGTGGTGGTGTGGTGGGGGTGTGTGGGGGTGTGGTGGGGGTGTGGTGGGGTGTGGTGGGGGTGTGGTGGGGGTGTGGTGGGGGTGTGGTGGGGTGAGGTGGGGTGTGGTGGGGGTGTTGTGGGGTGTGTGGTGGGGGTGTGGTGGGTTGTGGTGGGGTGTGGTGGGGGTGTGGTGGGGTGTGGATGGGGTGTGTGGTGGGGTGTGGTGGGGGTGTGGTGGGGTGTGTGGGGGGTGTGGTGGGGGTGTGGTGGGGTGGGGTGTGGTGGGGGTGTGGTGGTGGTGTGGTGGGGTGGGTGTGGTGGGGGTGTGGTGGGGTGTGTGATGGGGTGTGTGGTGGGGTGTGGTGGGGGTGTGGTGGGGGTGTGGTGGGGTGTGGTGGGGGTGTGGTGGGGGTGTGGTGGGGGTGCGGTGGGGGTGTGGTGGGGTGTGGTGGGGGTGTGGGGTGTGGTGGGTTTGTGTGGTGGGGGGGTGTGGTGGGGTGTGGTGGGGTGTGGGGGGTGTGGTGGGGGTGTGGGGGGGGGTGTGGTGGGGGTGTGGTGGGGTGTGGTGGGGGTGTGGTGTGGGGTTTGGTGGGGTGTGGTGTGGTGGGGTGTGGTGTGGGTGTGGTGGGGTGTGGTGAGGTGTGGTGGGGTGTGGTGGGGTGTGGTGGGGTGTGGTGGGGTGTTGTGGGGTGGGGTGGGGTGTTATGGGGTGTGGTGGGGGTGTGGTGCTGGTGGGGGTGTGGTGGGGTGGGGGTGTAGTGGTGGGTTGTGGTGGGGTGTGGTGGGGGTGTGGTGGGGGTTTGGTGGGGTGTGGTGGGGGTGTGGTGGGGTGTGGTGGGGGTGTAGTGGGAGTGCTGGTGGGGGTGTGGTGGGGTATGGTGGGGGGTGTGGTGGGGGAGCACTTCCCCCCCACCCCACCACAACTGACCATCCCACCACCTCCAATTTTCCACTGACGCCTCTAACACGCCCACGCCCGCGCTAACACAGCCCTCACGCCCGTGCTGCGCACCACTCCGCTATACACCGCTACAACACCAACCTCCACAACATTGATTTCCGAAAATGTTCCACAGCAGTGTTGCCACATCCACCCAACACCCCCTCCCATCCCCCTCCCCTACCCACACCCCCTCCCTCTTTACCCACGTGGTTTATTGTTCAGTGGTGATTTAGACAGTGTGTGAGTGAGGGTGATTACTGTACCCACACTCACTTAAAATTACTCTACCAACACTATACATATAGATAGATAGATAGATAAATAGATAAATAGATAGACAGATAAACAGATAGATCACCGTATCATCCTTTGCGGATGATACTAGGATCTGCATGAGGCTGTCATCTGCTGAGGACGCGGTTAACCTCCAAGAAGATATAAACAAAGTTTTCCAGTGGGCAACGGTAAACAATATGATGTTCAATGAGGACAAATTCCAACTACTCCGTTATGGAAAACTGGAGGAGATAATAACTAGAACAGAGTATACTACTGACTCCGGCCATACAATAGAGCGGAAAAATAATGTAAGGGACCTGGGAGTAGTAATGTCTGAGGATCTCACTTTCAAGGATCACAACAGTGCCACGATCGCACGTGCCATGATGATCCTTTTCAAATCACTTGTTCTCTCTAGGCTGGAATACTGCTGTACATTAACATCTCCATACAAAGCAGGTGAAATCGCAGATCTAGAGAGTGTACAGAGATCCTTTACTGCACGTATAAGTTCTGTCAAGCACCTTAACTACTGGGAACGCTTGGAAGCACTTGACTTGTACTCGTTGGAACGCAGGAGGGAGAGATATATCATAATCTACACTTGGAAAATCTTGGAAGGAATGGTCCCAAATCTGCACACAGAAATCACTCCCTACGAAAGTAAAAGACTGGGCAGGCGATGCAAAATGCCCCCAATAAAAAGTAGGGGCGCCATTGGTACACTAAGGGAAAACACCATAAGTGTCCGGGGCCCAAGACTGTTCAACAGCCTCCCATCAAGCATTAGGGGAATTGCCAATAAACCCCTGGCTGCCTTCAAGACCCCTGGCTGCCTTCAAGACCCCTGGCTGCCTTCAAGACCCCTGGCTGCCTTCAAGACCCCTGGCTGCATTCTTGACCGCTGGCTGCCTTCTAGACCCCTGGCTGCCTTCAAGACCCCTGGCTGCCTTCAAGACCCCTGGCTGCCTTCAAGACCCCTGGCTGCCTTCAAGACCCCTGGCTGCCTTCAAGACCCCTGGCTGCCTTCAAGACCCCTGGCTGCCTTCAAGACCCCTGGCTGCCTTCAAGACCCCTGGCTGCCTTCAAGACCCCTGGCTGCCTTCAAGACCCCTGGCTGCCTTTTGAGACCCCTGGCTGCCTTCAAGACCCCTGGCTGCCTTCAAGACCCCTGGCTGCCTTCAAGACCCCTGGCTGCCTTCAAGAGAGAGCTGGACAGATACCTAAAGTCAGTGCCGGATCAGCCGGGCTGTGGCTCGTACGTTGGACTGCGTGCGGCCAGCAGTAACAGCCTAGTTGATCAGGCCCTGATCCATCGGGAGGCCTGGTCATGGACCGGGCCGCGGGGGCGTTGATCCCCGGAATAACCTCCAGGTCTGCCTGGTCTTCGATCGAGTGAAATTCTTCTCATCAACTTCACGTCATCTGCAAACAGGGATACCTCAGAGTCTATTCCTTCCGTCATGTCGTTCACAAATACCAGAAACAGCACTGGTCCTAGGACTGACTCCTGTGGGGACCCCGCTGGTCACAGGTGCCCACTCTGACACCTCGCCACGTACCATGACTCGCTGCTGTCTTCCTGACAAGTATTCCCTGATCAATTGTAGTGCCTTCCCTGTTATCCCTGCTTGGTCCTCCAGTTTTTGCACCAATCTCTTGTGTGGAACTGTGTCAAACGCCTTCTTGCAGTCCAAGAATATGCAATCCGCCCACCCCTCTCTCTCTTGTCTTACTGCTGTCACCATGTCACAGAACTACAGTAGGTTTGTGACACAGGATTTCCCGTCCCTGAAACCATGTTGGCTGCTGTTGATGAGATCGTTCCTTTCTAGGTGTTCCACCACTCTTCTCCTGATAATCTTCTCCATGATTTTGCATACTATACATGTCAGTGACACTGGTCTGTAGTTTAATGCTTCATGTCTGTCTCCTTTTTTAAAGATTGGGACTACATTTGCTGTCTTCCATGCCTCAGGCAATCTCCCTGTTTCGATAGATGTATTGAATATTGTTTGTTAGGGGTACACATAGCGCCTCTGCTCCCTCTCTCAATACCCATGGGGAGATGTTATCTGGCCACATTGCCTTTGAGGTATCTAGCTCACTCAGAAGCCTCTTCACTTCTTCCTCGGTTTGTGTGCACTGTGTCCAGCACTTGGTGGTGTGGCCCCACCTCTCCGTCTTTCTGGAGCCCCTTCTGTCTCCTCTGTGAACACTTCTTTGAATCTCTTGTTGAGTTCTTCACATACTTCACGGTCATTTCTTGTTGACTCTCCTCCTTCCTTCCTTAGCCTGATTACCTGGTCCTTGACTGTTGTTTTCCTCCTGATGTGGCTGTACAACAGTTTTGGGTCAGATTTGGCTTTCGCTGCTATGTCATTTTCATATTGTCTTTGGGCCTCCCTTCTTATCTGTGCATATTCGTTTCTGGCTCTACGACTGCTCTCCTTATTCTCCTGGGTCCTTTGCCTTCTATATTTCTTCCATTCCCTAGCACACTTGGTTTTTGCCTCCCTGCACCTTTGGGTAAACCATGGGCTCATCCTGGCTTTTTCATTATTCCTGTTACCCTTGGGTACAAACCTCTCCTCAGCCTCCTTGCATATTGTTGCTACATGTGTGTATGTGTGTGTGTGTACTCACCTATTTGTACTCACCTATTTGTGGTTGCAGGGGTCGAGTCCTAGCTCCTGGCCCCGCCTCTTCACCGGTTGCTACTAGACCCTATCTCCCCCCGCTCCATGAGCTTTATCAAACCTCGTCTTAAAACTGTGTATGGTTCCTGCCTCCACTACGTCATTTTTCTAGGCTATTCCACTGCCTTACAACTCTATGACTGAAGAAATACTTCCTACTATCTCTCTGACTCATTTGTGTCTTCAACTTCCAATTGTGGCCTCTTGTTTCTGTGTCCCCTCCCTGGAACATCCTGTCCTTGTCCACCTTGTCTATTCCACGCAGTATTTTATATGTCGTTATCATGTCTCCCCTGACCCTCCTGTCCTCCAGTGTCGTCAGGGCCGATTTCCCTTAATCTTTTCTTCATAGGACATTCCCCTTAGCTCTGGAACTAACCTTGTTGCAAACCTTTGTACTTTCTCTAGTTTCTTGACGTGCTTTATCAAGTGCGGGTGTGTGTGTGTGTGTGTGTGTGTGTGTGTGTGTGTGTGTGTGTGTGTGTGTGTGTGTGTGTGTGTGTGTGTGTGTCTGTGTGTGTCTGTGTGACAGAGAATCAGTATACATACACTTACAGTATTCTTGACTGGTGGTGAGCAGGTGACATGCAGCCTTAATCGCCCTCATGAGGTAGATAGGATTGAAACCCCACTAACCGACCAACGAGGCTGGGTTGGTTGGCTAATGGTGATTAAAGTCTACTGCACCAGGGTCATTAAGACTGGTTGACTGACTGACTAATTGACTAACAAACTGACTGACTGACTAACAGGCTGACTGACTGACTGACTAACAGACTGATTGATTAACAGACTGAGTGACTGATTGATTGACTCACGAAATCATAATGACACGATTGCAAACGAACCATACCACTCTATGACCGCGAGTTCAAATCCCGCCCGTGGTATGGTTTGATTGATTAACTGACTGATTGACTGACTGCTTGAATGACTGACTAACAGACTGACTGAATGACTAACAAACTGACTGACTGACTAACAGATTGATTGATTAACAAGCTGACTGGCTGACTGACTAACAGACTGACTGACTGACTGATTGACTGACTGATTGACTGCCTAAATTATTGACTGATTGACTGACTGACTGACTGATTGATTGACTGACTGATTGATTGACTAACTAACAGACTGACTGACTGATGATTGATTGATTGAATGACTGATTGACTGATTGATTGACTGGTAGACTGACTGACTGACTGAATGACTGACTGACTGATTGACTGACTGACTGATTTACTGACTGACTGACTGGCTGACTGATTACCTGACTGATTGACTGACTGACTGACTCTCTGACTGATTGATTGACTGACTAACAGACTGACTGATTGACTGAGTGACTGATTGACTAACAGACTGACTGACTGAGTAACAGGCTGACTGACTGATTGACTAACTGACTGGCTGATTGAGTGATTGACTGCTGACTAAATGACTCACTGACTGCTGACTAAATGACTGACTGAGTGACTGACTGACTGCTGACTATATGACTGCAGATTCATCCAAATACATGTATATTATTGTGATTTTTATGGAGAGAGAGAGAGAGAGAGAGAGAGAGAGAGAGAGAAGAGGGAAGAGGGAGAGGAAGAGGGAGAGGAAGAGGGAGGGAGACGAATAAGTGGGAAAAAAATAGAATGAGCCGCGCTGATGAGTGAGGGGAAGACAGGACTCTCTCTGTCTGTCTGTCTGTCTCTCTCTCTCTCTCTCTCTCTCTCTCTCTCTCTCTCTCTCTCTCTCTCTCTCTCTCTCTCTCTCTCTCAACATCTTACAGGAGAGGGGAGGAGCTGGCGGCCTCTGTGACCTTGCTTAACCTCTAACCTTTCCTGCCTTTACTGTGGGAAGACTGAGGGGAAGACTGAGGGGAGGCTGAGAGGAAGACTGAGGGGAGGCTGAGGGGAAGACTGAGAGGAGGCTGAGGGGAAGACTGAGGGGAGGCTGAGGGGAAGACTGAGGGGAGGCTGAGGGGAAGACTGAGCGGAAGACTGAGGGGAAGACTGAGGGAAGACTGAGGGGAAGACTGAGGGGAGGCTGAGGGGAAGACTGAGGGGAAGACTGAGGGGAAGACTGAGGGGAGGCTGAGGGGAAGACTGAGGGGAAGACTGAGGGGAAGACTGAGGGAAGACTGAGGGGAGGCTGAGGGGAAGACTGAGGGGAAGACTGTGGGGATGATGTGGGGAAGACTGAGGGGAAGACTGAGGGAAGACTGAGGGGAAGACTGAGGGGAAGACAGAGGGGAAGACTGAGGGGAAGACTGTGGGAAGCCTGAGGGGAAGACTGAGAGGAAGACTGAGGGGAAGACTGAGGGGAGACTGAGGGGAAGACTGAGAGGAAGACTGAGGGGAAGACTGAGGGGAAGACTGAGGGGAAGACTGAGGGGAAGACTGAGGGGAAGACTGAGGGGAAGACTGAGGGGAAGACTGAGGGGAAGACTGAGGGGAAGACTGAGGGGAAGACTGAGAGGAAGACTGACGGGAAGACTGACGGGAAGACTGACGGGAAGACTGAGGGGAAGACTGAGGGGAAGACTGAGGGGAAGACTGAGGGGAAGACTGAGGGGAAGACTGAGAGGAAGACTGAGGGGAAGACTGAGGGGAAGACTGAGGGGAAGACTGAGGGGAAGACTGAGGGGAAGACAGAGGGGAAGACTGAGGGGAAGACTGAGGGGAAGACTGAGGGGAAGACTGAGGGAAAGAGCGAGGGGAAGACTGAGGGGAAGACTAAGGGGAAGACTGAGGGGAAGACTGAGGGGAAGACTGAGGGGAAGACTGAGAAGAAGACTGAGGGGAAGACTGAGGGATAGATTGAAGGGAAGACTGAGGGGAAGACTGAGGGATAGAGTGAGGGGAAGACTAAGGGGAAGACTGAGGGGAAGAGTGAGGGGAAGAGTGAGGGGAAGAATGAGGGGAAAACTGAGGGGAAGAGTGAGGGGAAGACTGAGGGGAAGACTGAGGGGAAGAGTGTGGGGAAGACTGAGCGAAAAACTGAGGGGAAGAGTGAAAGGAAGACTGAAGGGAAGGGTGAGGGGAAGAGTGAGGGGAAAACTGAGAAGACGAGTGAAGGGAAGACTTAGGGGAAGAGCGAGGGGAAGACTGAGGGGAAAACTGAGGGGTAAGGGTGAGGGGAAGACTGAGCGGAAAACTGAGGGGTAAGAGTGAGGGGAAGACTGAGGGGAAAACTGAGGGATAAGAGTGAGGGGAAGACTGAGGGGAAGACTGAGGGGAAGACTGAGGAGAAAGAGTGAGGGGAAGAGTGAGGGGAAAACTAAGGGGAAGACTGAGGGGAAGACTGAGGGGAAAACTGAGGGGAAAAGTGAGAGGAAAACTGAGGTGAAGAGCGAGGGGAAGACTGAGGGGAAAACTGAAGGGAGAGTGAGGGGAAGACTGAGGAGAAGAGTGAGGGGAAGACTGAGGGGAAAACTGAGGGGAAGACTGAGGGGAGGACTCAGGGGAAGAGCGAGGGGAAGAGTGAGGGGAAGACTGAGGGGAAGACTGAGGGGAAGACTGAGGGGAAGACTGAGGGGAAGACTGAAGAAGGGATAAAAGGTAGGCAGGGGAAGGGATCCCCCTGTGATGATGGACAGTAGGGGTGGGCAGAGGGAAGGGAAGGCAGGACCATAGGGAAGAAAGGGTGTTAGGGAAGGGGAATGAGAGAAAAGGAAAGAGTGAGGGGGTGCATAGAGGGAAGGAACGTGAGGAAGGAGAGGACGGGGATGGGGAAGGGAAGAACGTGGGGGAAGGGGAAGAACGTGGGGAAGGGGAAGGACTTGGGGAAGGGGAAGAACGTGGGGAAGGGGAAAGACGTGGGGAAGGTGAAGAACGTGGGGAAGGGGAAGAACGTGGGGAAGGGAGGGACGTGGGGAAGGGGAGGGACGTGGGAAGGGGAAGGGGAAGAACGTAGGGGAAGGGAAGGACGTGGGGAAGGGAAGGATCGGGGAAGGGGAAGAACGTGGGGAAGGGGAAGGACGTGGGGAAGGGGAAGGGGAACAGTAAAGGGAAAGGGGAAGAACGTGAGGAAGGGGAAGAACGTGGGGAAGGGAGGGACGTGGGGAAGGGGAGGGACGTGAGGAAGGGGATGAACGTGGGGAAAGGGAAGGACGTGGTGAAGGGGAAGAACGTGGGGAAGGGGAAGGACGTGGTGAAGGGGAAGAACGTGGGGAAGGGGAAGGACGAGGGGAAGGGGAAGGACAGGGGAGAAGGGGGAGGGACGTGGGGAAGGGAGGAACGTGGGGAAGGGAGGAACGTGGGGAAGGGGGAGGAACGTGAGGTAGGGGAGGGAGGGGGGGACTGATACGTACCTAGAGGGAACAAGACTGAACAAATCTGAAGAAATGCCAGGAAATGTGAACACGTGTCTGGGGAAGGGGGAAGGGGTAGGGGAGGGGAAGGAGGAGGGGGAAAGGATAGGGGAAGGGAAGGAGGAGGGAGAAGGGGTAGGGGAGGGGAAGGAGGGGGAAGGGGTAGGGGAGGGGAAGGAGGAGGGGAGGGAAGGGGTAGGGGAGGGGAAGGAGGGGGAAGGGGTAGGGGAGGGAAAGGAGGGGGAAGGGGAAGGGGAGGGGAAGGAGGAAAGGGAAGGGTAGGGGAGGGGAAGGAAGAGGAGGAAGGGGGGGGGTTTAAACCAGCGTGAACTCAGCAAAGTTAAGAGTACTGGTACTGGTAACATACTGGTACTGGTAACATCCTGGTACTGGTAACATACTGGTACTGGTAACATACTGGTACTGGTAACATACTGGTACTGGTAACATCCTGGTACTGGTAACATCCTGGTACTGGTAACATACTGGTACTGGTAACATCCTGGTACTGGTAACATCCTGGTACTGGTAACATACTGGTACTGGTAACATACTGGTACTGGTAACATCCTGGTACTGGTAACATACTGGTACTGGTAACATCCTGGTACTGGTAACATCCTGGTACTGGTAACATACTGGTACTGGTAACTTTATACCTGGGTACAGGTAACATCCTGGTACTGGTAACATACTGGTACTGGTAACATACTGGTACTGTAACATACCTGGTACTGGTAACATACTGGTACTGGTAACATCCTGGTACTGGTAACATACTGGTACTATAACATCCTGGTACTGGTAACATACTGGTACTGGTAACATACTGGTACCGGTAACATCCTGGTACTGGTAACATCCTGGTACTGGTAAACATACTGGTACTGGTAACATCCTGGTACTAGGTAACATCCTGGTACTGGTAACATACTGGTACTGGTAACATCCTGGTACTGGTAACATCCTGGTACTGGTAACATACTGGTACCTAGTAACATCCTGGTACTAGGTAACATCCTGGTACTGGTAACATCCTGGTACTGGTAACATACTGGTAATGGTAACATCCTGGTACTGGTAACATCCTGGTACTGGTAACATCCTGGTACTGGTAACATCCTGGTACTGGTAACATCCTGGTACTGGTAACATACTGGTACTGGTAACATCCTGGTACTGGTAACATACTGGTACTGGTAACATCCTGGTACTGGTAACATCCTGGTACTGGTAACATACTGGTACTGGTAACATCCTGGTACTGGTAACATCCTGGTACTGGTAACATCCTGGTACTGGTAACATACTGGTAATGGTAACATCCTGGTACTGGTAACATCCTGGTACTGGTAACATCCTGGTACTGGTAACATACTGGTACTGGTAACATCCTGGTACTGGTAACATCCTGGTACTGGTAACATCCTGGTACTGGTAACATACTGGTACTGGTAACATACTGGTAATGGTAACATCCTGGTACTGATAACATACTGGTACTGGTAACATACTGGTACTGGTAACATCCTGGTACTGGTAACATCCTGGTACTGGTAACATCCTGGTACTGGTAACATCCTGGTACTGGTAACATACTGATACTGGTAACATACTGGTAATGGTAACATCCTGGTACTGGTAACATACTGGTACTGGTAACATACTGGTACTGGTAACATCCTGGTACTGGTAACATCCTGGTACTGGTAACATCCTGGTACTGGTAACATACTGGTACTGGTAACATCCTGGTACTGGTAACATCCTGGTACTGGTAACATCCTGGTACTGGTAACATCTTGGTACTGGTAACATCCTGGTACTGGTAACATACTGGTACTGGTAACATCCTGGTACTGGTAACATCCTGGTACTGGTAACATCCTGGTACTGGTAACATCCTGGTACTGGTAACATACTGGTACTGGTAACATACTGGTACTGGTAACATCCTGGTACTGGTAACATCCTGGTACTGGTAACATCCTGGTACTGGTAACATCCTGGTACTGGTAACATACTGGTACTGGTAACATACTGGTACTGGTAACATCCTGGTACTGGTAACATACTGGTACTGGTAACATACTGGTACTGGTAACATCCTGGTACTGGTAACATCCTGGTACTGGTAACATCCTGGTACTGGTAACATACTGGTACTGGTAACATCCTGGTACTGGTAACATCCTGGTACTGGTAACATACTGGTACTGGTAACATACTGGTACTGGTAACATCCTGGTACTGGTAACATCCTGGTACTGGTAACATACTGGTACTGGTAACATCGTGGTACTGGTAACATCCTGGTACTGGTAACATACTGGTACTGGTAACATACTGGTACTGGTAACATACTGGTACTGGTAACATCCTGGTACTGGTAACATCCTGGTACTGGTAACATCCTGGTACTGGTAACATACTGGTACTGGTAACATCGTGGTACTGGTAACATCCTGGTACTGGTAACATACTGGTACTGGTAACATACTGGTACTGGTAACATACTGGTACTGGTAACATCCTGGTACTGGTAACATCCTGGTACTGGTAACATCCTGGTACTGGTAACATACTGGTACTGGTAACATCCTGGTACTGGTAACATCCTGATACTGGTAACATCCTGGTACTGGTAACATACTGGTACTGGTAACATCCTGGTACTGGTAACATCCTGGTACTGGTAACATCCTGGTACTGGTAACATACTGGTAACATCCTGGTACTGGTAACATCCTGGTACTGGTAACATCCTGGTACTGGTAACATACTGGTACTGGTAACATACTGGTACTGGTAACATCCTGGTACTGGTAACATCCTGGTACTGGTAACATCCTGGTACTGGTAACATACTGGTACTGGTAACATCCTGGTACTGGTAACATCTTGGTACTGGTAACATCCAGGTACTGGTAACATCCTGGTACTTGTAACATACTGGTACTGGTAACATCCTGGTACTGGTAACATCCTGGTACTGGTAACATACTGGTACTGGTAACATCCTGGTACTGGTAACATCTTGGTACTGGTAACATCCAGGTACTGGTAACATCCTGGTACTGGTAACATCCTTGTACTGGTAACATCCTGGTACTGGTAACATCCTGGTACAGTTAACATCCTGGTACTGGTAAAATCTTGGTACAGGTAATGTCCTGGTACTGGTAACATCCTGGTACTGGTAACATCCTGGTACTGGTAACATCCTGGTACTGGTAACATCCTGGTACTGGTAGCATCCTGGTACTGGTAACATACTGGTACTGGTAACATACTGGTACTGGTAACATCCTGGTACTGGTAACATCCTGGTACTGGTAACATCCTGGTACTGGTAACATCCTTGTACTGGTAACATCCTGGTACTGGTAACATCCTGGTACTGGTAACATCCTGGTACAGGCAACATCCTGGTACTGGTAACATCCTGGTACTGGTAACATCCTGGTACTGGTAACATCCTGGTACTGGTAACATCCTGGTACAGGTAACATCCTGGTACAGGTAACATCCTGATACAGGTAACATCCTGGTACAGGTAACATCCTGATACAGGTAACATCCTGATACAGGTAACATCCTGGTACTGGTAACATCCTGGTACTGGTAACATCCTGGTACAGGCAACATCCTGGTACAGGTAACATCCTGGTACAGGTAACATCCTGGTACTGGTAACATCCTGGTACTGGTAACATCCTGGTACAGGTAACATCCTGGTACAGGTAACATCCTGGTACAGGTAACATCCTGATACAGGTAACATCCTGGTACTGGTAACATCCTGGTACAGGTAACATCCTGGTACAGGTAACATCCTGATACAGGTAACATCCTGGTACAGGTAACATCCTGGTACTGGTAACATCCTGGTACTGGTAAAATCTTGGTACAGGTAACATCCTGGTACTGGTAACATCCTGGTGCTGGTAAAATCTAGGTACAGATATCCTGATACAGGTAACATCCTGGTACAGGTAACATCCTGGTACAGGTAACATCCTGGTACAGGTAACATCCTGATACAGGTAACATCCTTGTACAGGTAACATCCTGGTACAGGTAACATCCTGGTACAGGTAACATCCTGATACAGGTATCATCCTGGTACAGGTATCATCCTGGTACAGGTAACATCCTGGTACAGGTAACATCCTGGTCCAGGTCGTACAAGACGTGGATCAGGTCACATAACTGGACCATCACCGTCAACACAGTTACGGTGGGCGCTGAAGGAGGCCTGTGACGTGTCAGCCACGGTAGTCCTGTTAATGTACTCAGGGTACGGGTGGGGATTGAACCTGCGGCAAGTTACTGGTAAAACTCCAGGCCAGTGAGTGAGCCACCCGGCCAGCTGGCTACGATAAGATTCATCCAACCAGGTATATTTATACACCATAGGAAGGTTAGCATGGGCCACCACTGTGACCACAAATGCAAGTGTTTACAAATGTATCTCCACCAGCTGGCGGCACATGTTTAAAAATCTGTCTGAAACTAACTGAGAAATCCAGACAGGATTACCGACGATTTATGGGCTTCGTTTATATATATATATATATATATATATATATATATATATATATATATATATATATATATATATATATATATATATATATATATATATATATAATAGTTTCGAGTCTGTGCCCGGGCAGAGGGCGGAGTTTGAATCGGTCTTTGGCCTTGATATAACGTATGTATATGTAATTGCTGTCGTTTCCCGTTTTCTTCTCTTCCCCCTCTCCTCTCTCCCCTCCCTCCCAACTTCCATCCTCCCCCTTCCCTTCCACTCTCCTACTTCCCCTTCCCCCCCCCTCCCCCAACACAAACTGTGCGTGTCACTTGCTGTTTATATCACTGATTATTATCGATATTTATTCTCGTCTGAGTCTCTGGAGGGGGGAGGGAGGTGTGAGGGGGAGGGAGGTGTGAGGGGGAGGGGGAGATGGCAGGCAGAAAGGGTAAAGTGGAGGGGGGGCGGGTGAGGGTCACGTTAGAGGTGGAGGGGAGAGGAAGACAGGTAGTGAGGGGTGGGGGATTAAGAGGGGTAGTACAGAGAGGTAAGGGAGGGGAAATTGACTTAAGTCTTCTCCCCCTCCCCCTCTCTCCCCTCTACATATAACCCCTCATCCTTGCTCTCTCTCTCTCTCCCCTCCTCCTCCACACCTCTCCCACAACATACTCCTTGTCCACACAGTGTGTCAAACAGTATACTGACACACTGTGGGTGTTCCCACAGTGTAACTATCACACAGTGTACTCACAACACCTGTGAGGAATTACAGTATAGATATAAGAAGACTGGTGGTGGGTACTCATCTTTCTGGCTGACAGATGAAGACGCCAGCAGCCTCCCCCTGGTCTCTCCTTCAATACTGTCAGCATAGTTCCCACTGGCCTGTAATAAAGTGGGTATAATTAGCACCTCCTCCTAACATACTGTAACACTACACGTAGTTTGTGATACCAAGTGATGCTGCGCCTCTTACCAGCGTCTGGGAGATGGTTTCTCACGGCTGGGATGCTTAGCGCCCTTACTCACCTACCATCTACCCTAGGCACTGCAGTGATTATAGGCACCTGCTATCACTGTTCACCTAGCAGTAAATTAGGTACCTGGGTGTTAGTTGACTCGTGTGGGTCGCATCCTGGGTACAAAATTGACCTAATTTGTGGGAAATGCTCTGTATAATAAGTGACTTTCTATATAGTAGTATGTCATTGATGTCAGCTATGGTCTGTATATGTTTTATCATGTATATTATATAATGAATAGTGAGTTACCAGGCTGTTTGTAGTGGCAGATCTTGATGTTACTACGTGGTTGATGGCAGTATTGATGTCACTACGTGGTTGATGGCAGTATTGATGTTACTACGTGGTTGATGGCAGTATTGATGTCACTACGTGGTTGATGGCAGTATTGATGTTACTACGTGGTTGATGGCAGTATTGATGTTACTACGTGGTTGATGGCAGTATTGATGTCACTACGTGGTTGATGGCAGTATTGATGTCACTACGTGGTTGATGGCAGTATTGATGTCACTACGTGGTTGAGGGCAGTATAGATGTCACTACGTGGTTGATGGCAGTATTGATGTCACTACGTAGTTGATGGCAGTATTGATGTCACTACGTGATTGATGGCAGTAATGATGTCACTAGGTGGTTGATGGCAGTATTGATGTCACTACGTGGTTACCTGGAGGTTACCTGGAGGTTATTCCGGGGATCAACGCCCCC
>NC_091335.1:27500-39254 GCF_038502225.1 Cherax quadricarinatus
TGTCTATCCTACGAGGATAGACTGAGGGCACTGTCTATCCTACGAGGATAGACTGAGGGCACTGTCTATCCTACGAGGATAGACTGAGGGCACTGTCTATCCTACGAGGATATACTGAGGGCACTGTCTATCCTACGAGGATAGACTGAGGGCACTGTCTATCCTACGAGGATATACTGAGGGCACTGTCTATCCTACGAGGATAGACTGAGGGCACTGTCTATCCTACGAGGATAGACTGAGGGCACTGTCTATCCTACGAGGATAGACTGAGGGCACTGTCTATCCTACGAGGATAGACTGAGGGCACTGTCTATGCTACGAGTACAGACTGAGGGCACTGTCTATCCTACGAGGATAGACTGAGGGCACTGTCTATCCTACGAGGATAGACTGAGGGCACTGTCTATCCTACGAGGATAGACTGAGGGCACTGTCTATGCTACGAGGATAGAGTGAGGGCACTGTCTATCCTACGAGGATAGAGTGAGGGCACTGTCTATGCTACGAGGATAGAGTGAGGGCACTGTCTATCCTACGAGGATAGACTGAGGGCACTGTCTATCCTACGAGGATAGACTGAGGGCACTGTCTATCCTACGAGGATAGACTGAGGGCACTGTCTATCCTACGAGGATAGACTGAGGGCACTGTCTATCCTACGAGGATAGACTGAGGGCACTGTCTATCCTACGAGGATAGACTGAGGGCACTGTCTATCCTACGAGGATAGACTGAGGGCACTGTCTATGCTACGAGTACAGACTGAGGGCACTGTCTATCCTACGAGGATAGACTGAGGGCACTGTCTATCCTACGAGGATAGACTGAGGGCACTGTCTATCCTACGAGGATAGACTGAGGGCACTGTCTATCCTACGAGGATAGACTGATGGCACTGTCTATCCTACGAGGATAGACCAATTCCTCATGCAGGCTGCACCTGACTGACACTCCTGCAATTCCTCATGCAGGCTGCACCTGACTGACACTCCTGCAATTCCTCATGCAGGCTGCACCTGACTGACACTCCTGCAATTCCTCATGCAGGCTGCACCTGACTGACACTCCTGCAACTCCTGCAACTCCTCATGCAGGCTGCACCTGACTGACACTCCTGCAACTCCTCCTCATGCAGGCTGCACTCCTCATGCACCTGACTGACACTCCTGCAACTCCTCATGCAGGCTGCACCTGATTCACACTCCTGCAACTCCTCATGCAGGCTGCACCTGACTCACACTCCTGCAACTCCTCATGCAGGCTGCACCTGGCTGCAGGCTACACCTGACTCACACTCCTGCAACTCCTCATGCAGGCTGCACCTGACTCACACTCCTGCAACTCCTCATGCAGGCTGCACCTGACTCACACTCCTGCAACTCCTCATGCAGGCTGCACCTGACTGACACTCCTGCAACTCCTCATGCAGGCTGCACCTGGCTCACACTCCTGCAACTCCTCATGCAGGCTGCACCTGACTCACACTCCTGCAACTCCTCATGCAGGCTGCACCTGGCTCACACTCCTGCAACTCCTCATGCAGGCTGCACCTGACCAACACTCCTGCAACTCCTGCACTGCACCCACACTCCTGCAACTCCTCATGCAGGCTGCACCTGCTCACACTCCTGCAACTCCTCATGCAGGCTGCACATGACCCACACTCCAGCAACTCCTCATGCAGGCTGCAACTGTTTCACACTCCTGCAACTCCACATGGAGGCTGCACATGACCCACACTCCTGCAACTCCTCATGCAGGCTGCAACTGGCTGCACTCCTGCAACTCCTCATGCAGCTGCACCTGATTCACACTCCTGCAACTCCATGCAGGCTGCACATGACCCACACTCCTGCAACTCCTCATGCAGGCTGCACCTGCTCACACTCCAGCAACTCCTCATGCTACAGGCATGCACCTGACTCACACTCCTGCAACTCCTCATGCAGGCTGCACCTGGCTCACACTCCTGCAACTCCTCATGCAGGCTGCACCTGACTCACACTCCTGCAACTCCTCATGCAGGCTGCACCTGACTCACACTCCTGCAACTCCTCATGCAGGCTGCACCTGGCTCACACTCCTGCAACTCCTCATGCAGGCTGCACCTGACTCACACTCCTGCAACTCCTCATGCAGGCTGCACCTGACTCACACTCCTGCAACTCCTCATGCAGGCTGCACCTGACTGACACTCCTGCAACTCCTCATGTAGGCTGCTGCAACTGGCTCACACTCCTGCACACTCCTCATGCAGCTGCTGCACCTCCACACTCCTGCAACTCCTCAACTGCTCATGCAGGCTGCACCTGGCTCACACTCCTGCAACTCCTCATGCAGGCTGCACCTGGCTCACACTCCTGCAACTCCTCATGCAGGCTGCACCTGGCTCACACTCCAGCAACTCCTCATGCAGGCTGCAACTGTTTCACACTCCTGCAACTCCACATGGAGGCTGCATCTGGCTCACACTCCTGCAACTCCTCATGCAGGCTGCACCTGGCTCACACTCCTGCAACTCCTCATGCAGGCTGCACCTGGCTCACACTCCTGCAACTCCTCATGCAGGCTGCACCTGACTCACACTCCTGCAACTCCTCATGCAGGCTGCACCTGACTGACACTCCTGCAACTCCTCATGCATGCACCTGAGGCTGCATGCAGGCTGCACCTGCTCACACTCCTGCAACTCCTCATGCAGGCTGCACCTGGCTCACACTCCTGCAACTCCTTATGCAGGCTACACCTGAGTCACACTCCTGCAACTCCATGCATGCTCACAGGCTCACACTGCATCTGCACCTCCTCACACTCCTGCAACTCCTCATGCAGGCTGCACCTGACTCACACTCCTGCAACTCCTCATGCAGGCTGCACCTGGCTCACACTCCTGCAACTCCTCATGCAGGCTGCACCTGACTCACACTCCTGCAACTTCTTATGCAGGCTGCACCTGACTGACACTCCTGCAACTCCTCATGCAGGCTGCACCTGGCTCACACTCCTGCAACTCCTCATGCAGGCTGCACATGACCCACACTCCTGCAACTCCTCATGCAGGCTGCACATGACCCACACTCCTGCAACTCCTCATGCAGGCTGCACATGACCCACACTCCTGCAACTCCTCATGCAGGCTGCACCTGCTCACACTCCAGCAACTCCTCATGCAGGCTGCACCTGACTCACACTCCTGCAACTCCTCATGCAGGCTGCACCTGGCTCACACTCCTGCAACTCCTCATGCAGGCTGCACCTGGCTCACACTCCTGCAACTCCTCATGCAGGCTGCACCTGGCTCACACTCCTGCAACTCCTCATGCAGGCTGCACTTGATTCACACTCCTGCAACTCCTCATGTAGGCTGCACCTGATTCACACTCCTGCAACTCCTCATGCACTGCCTGCACACTCCTGCAACTCCTCATGCAGGCTGCACCTGACTCACACTCCTGCAACTCTCATGCAGGCTGCAGCTGCTGCAACTCCTCATGCAGGCTGCACCTGACTCACACTCCTGCAACTCCTCATGTAGGCTGCACCTGATTCACACTCCTGCAACTCCTCATGCAGGCTGCACTTGACTCACACATCTGCAACTCATCATGCAGGCTGCATCTGGCTCACACTCCTGCAAGTCCTCATGCAGGCTGCACCTGAATCACACTATTGCAACTCCTCATGCAGGCTGCACCTGGCTCACACTCCTGTAACTCCTCATGCAGGCTGCACATGACCCACACTCCTGCAACTCCACATGGAGGCTGCATCTGGCTCACACTCCTGCAACTCCTCATGCAGGCTGCACCTGACTCACACTCCTGCAACTCTGCACTGACTCACACTCCTGCAACTCCTCATGCAGGCTGCATCTGACTCACACTCCTGCAACTCCTCATGCAGGCTGTATCTGGCTCACACTCCTGCAACTCCTCATGCAGGCTGCACCTGGCTCACACTCCTGCAACTCCTCATGCAGGCTGCACCTGGCTCACACTCCTGCAACTCCTCATGCAGGCTGCATCTGGCTCACACTCCTGCAACTCCTCATGCAGGCTGCATCTGGCTCACACTCCTGCAACTCCTCATGCAGGCTGCATCTGGCTCACACTCCTGCAACTCCTCATGCAGGCTGCACCTGGCTCACACTCCTGCAACTCCTCATGCAGGCTGCACCTGGCTCACACTCCTGCAACTCCTCATGCAGGCTGCACCTGACTCACACTCCTGCAACTCCTCATGCAGGCTGCACCTGACTCACACTCCTGCAACTCCTCATGCAGGCTGCATCTGACTCACACTCCTGCAACTCCTCATGCAGGCTGCATCTGGCTCACACTCCTGCAACTCCTCATGCAGGCTGCATCTGACTCACACTCCTGCAACTCCTCATGCAGGCTGCATCTGACTCACACTCCTGCAACTCCTCATGCAGGCTGCATCTGGCTCACACTCCTGCAACTCCTCATGCAGGCTGCACCTGGCTCACACTCCTGCAACTCCTCATGCAGGCTGCATCTGGCTCACACTCCTGCAACTCCTCATGCAGGCTGCATCTGGCTCACACTCCTGCAACTCCTCATGCAGGCTGTATCTGACTCACACTCCTGCAACTCCTCATGCAGGCTGCATCTGACTCACACTCCTGCAACTCCTCATGCAGGCTGCATCTGGCTCACACTCCTGCAACTCCTCATGCAGGCTGCATCTGGCTCACACTCCTGCAACTCCTCATGCAGGCTGCATCTGGCTCACACTCCTGCAACTCCTCATGCAGGCTGCATCTGGCTCACACTCCTGCAACTCCTCATGCAGGCTGTATCTGACTCACACTCCTGCAACTCCTCATGCAGGCTGCATCTGACTCACACTCCTGCAACTCCTCATGCAGGCTGCATCTGGCTCACACTCCTGCAACTCCTCATGCAGGCTGCACCTGGCTCACACTCCTGCAACTCCTCATGCAGGCTGTATCTGACTCACACTCCTGCAACTCCTCATGCAGGCTGCATCTGACTCACACTCCTGCAACTCCTCATGCAGGCTGCATCTGGCTCACACTCCTGCAACTCCTCATGCAGGCTGCATCTGGCTCACACTCCTGCAACTCCTCATGCAGGCTGCATCTGGCTCACACTCCTGCAACTCCTCATGCAGGCTGCATCTGGCTCACACTCCTGCAACTCCTCATGCAGGCTGCATCTGACTCACACTCCTGCAACTCCTCATGCAGGCTGCACCTGACTCACACTCCTGCAACTCCTCATGCAGGCTGCATCTGGCTCACACTCCTGCAACTCCTCATGCAGGCTGCATCTGGCTCACACTCCTGCAACTCCTCATGCAGGCTGCATCTGGCTCACACTCCTGCAACTCCTCATGCAGGCTGCATCTGGCTCACACTCCTGCAACTCCTCATGCAGGCTGCATCTGGCTCACACTCCTGCAACTCCTCATGCAGGCTGCATCTGGCTCACACTCCTGCAACTCCTCATGCAGGCTGCATCTGGCTCACACTCCTGCAACTCCTCATGCAGGCTGCATCTGGCTCACACTCCTGCAACTCCTCATGCAGGCTGCATCTGGCTCACACTCCTGCAACTCCACATGCAGGCTGCACCTGGCTCACACTCCTGCAACTCCACATGCAGGCTGCATCTGGCTCACACTCCTGCAACTCCACATGCAGGCTGCATCTGGCTCACACTCCTGCAACTCCACATGCAGGTTGCATCTGGCTCACACTCCTGCAACTCCTCATGCAGGTTGCATCTGGCTCACACTCCTGCAACTCCTCATGCAGGCTGCACCTGACTGACACTCCTGCAACTCCTCATGCAGGCTGCATCTGGCTCACACTCCTGCAACTCCTCATGCAGGCTGCACCTGACTGACACTCCTGCAACTCCTCATGCAGGCTGCACCTGGCTCACACTCCTGCAACTCCTCATGCAGGCTGCACCTGACTGACACTCCTGCAACTCCTCATGCAGGCTGCACCTGGCTCACACTCCTGCAACTCCTCATGCAGGCTGCACCTGACTGACACTCCTGCAACTCCACATGCAGGCTGCACCTGGCTCACACTCCTGCAACTCCACATGCAGGCTGCACCTGACTGACACTCCTGCAACTCCACATGCAAGCTGCATCTGGCTCACACTCCTGCAACTCCTCACTCACTAACAACTGCAATACCTGCGTCACCTTCCCTATATATTACGAGAAGAAGAATTAAAGGGAGTGTAGTCATGCCACTCTCAGTATTACCACTGTTGTTACACTCCACAATGATGGTGTCATGCCACTGTCATTGTTACACTCCACAATGATGGTGTCATGCCACTGTCATTGTTACACTTACAATGATGCCACTGTGTCACAATGATGGTGTCATACCACTGTCATTGTTACACTTACAATGATGGTGTCATGACACTGTTACACTTACAATGATGGTGTCATACCACTGTCATTGTTACACACAAATGATGGTGACATGACACTGTCATTGTTACACTCACAATGATGGTGTCATGACACTGTCATTGTTACACTTACAATGATGGTGTCATGACACTGTCATTGTTACACTCCACAATGATGGTGACATGACACTGTCATTGTTACACTCCACAATGATGGTGTCATGCCACTGTCATTGTTACACTCCACAATGATGGTGTCATGACACTGTCATTGTTACACTCCACAATGATGGTGTCATGACACTGTCATTGTTACACTCCACAATGATGGTGTCATGACACTGTCATTGTTACACTCCACAATGATGGTGTCATGCCACTGTCATTGTTACACTCCACAATGATGGTGACATGACACTGTCATTGTTACACTCCACAATGATGGTGTCATGCCACTGTCATTGTTACACTCCACAATGATGGTGACATGACACTGTCATTGTTACACTCCACAATGATGGTGTCATGCCACTGTCATTGTTACACTTACAATGATGGTGACATGACACTGTCATTGTTACACTTACAATGATGGTGTCATGCCACTGTCATTGTTACACTCACAATGATGGTGTCATGCCACTGTCATTGTTACACTTACAATGATGGTGTCATGACACTGTCATTGTTACACTCACAATGATGGTGTCATGCCACTGTCATTGTTACACTTACAATGATGGTGTCATGACACTGTCATTGTTACACTCCACAATGATGGTGACATGACACTGTCATTGTTACACTTACAATGATGGTGTCATGACACTGTCATTGTTACACTCCACAATGATGGTGTCATGCCACTGTCATTGTTACACTTACAATGATGGTGACATGACACTGTCATTGTTACACTTACAATGATGGTGACATGACACTGTCATTGTTACACTTACAATGATGGTGTCATGCCACTGTCATTGTTACACTTACAATGATGGTGACATGACACTGTCATTGTTACACTTACAATGATGTTACACTTACAATGTGTCATGACACTGTCATTGTTACACTTACAATGATGGTGACATGACACTGTCATTGTTACACTTACAATGATGGTGACATGACACTGTCATTGTTACACTTACAATGATGGTGACATGACACTGTCATTGTTACACTCCACAATGATGGTGACATGACACTGTCATTGTTACACTTACAATGATGGTGACATGACACTGTCATTGTTACACTTACAATGATGGTGTCATGCCACTGTCATTGTTACACTTACAATGATGGTGTCATGACACTGTCATTGTTACACTTACAATGATGGTGACATGACACTGTCATTGTTACACTTACAATGATGGTGACATGACACTGTCATTGTTACACTTACAATGATGGTGTCATGACACTGTCATTGTTACACTTACAATGATGGTGTCATGCCACTGTCATTGTTACACTTACAATGATGGTGACATGACACTGTCATTGTTACACTTACAATGATGGTGTCATGACACTGTCATTGTTACACTTACAATGATGGTGTCATGACACTGTCATTGTTACACTTACAATGATGGTGACATGACACTGTCATTGTTACACTTACAATGATGGTGACATGACACTGTCATTGTTACACTTACAATGATGGTGACATGACACTGTCATTGTTACACTTACAATGATGGTGACATGACACTGTCATTGTTACACTTACAATGATGGTGACATGACACTGTCATTGTTACACTTACAATGATGGTGTCATACCACTGTCATTGTTACACTTACAATGATGGTGTCATACCACTGTCATTGTTACACTTACAATGATGGTGACATGACACTGTCATTGTTACACTTACAATGATGGTGACATGACACTGTCATTGTTACACTTACAATGATGGTGTCATACCACTGTCATTGTTACACTTACAATGATGGTGTCATGACACTGTCATTGTTACACTTACAATGATGGTGTCATGCCACTGTCATTGTTACACTTACAATGATGGTGTCATGACACTGTCATTGTTACACTTACAATGATGGTGTCATGACACTGTCATTGTTACACTTACAATGATGGTGTCATGCCACTGTCATTGTTACACTTACAATGATGGTGACATGACACTGTCATTGTTACACTTACAATGATGGTGTCATACCACTGTCATTGTTACACTTACAATGATGGTGACATGACACTGTCATTGTTACACTTACAATGATGGTGTCATGCCACTGTCATTGTTACACTTACAATGATGGTGTCATACCACTGTCATTGTTACACTTACAATGATGGTGTCATGCCACTGTCATTGTTACACTTACAATGATGGTGACATGACACTGTCATTGTTACACTTACAATGATGGTGTCATGCCACTGTCATTGTTACACTTACAATGATGGTGTCATGCCACTGTCATTGTTACACTTACAATGATGGTGTCATGCCACTGTCATTGTTACACTCACAATGATGGTGTCATGACACTGTCATTGTTACACTTACAATGATGGTGTCATGACACTGTCATTGTTACACTTACAATGATGGTGACATGACACTGTCATTGTTACACTTACAATGATGGTGTCATGCCACTGTCATTGTTACACTTACAATGATGGTGACATGACACTGTCATTGTTACACTTACAATGATGGTGTCATGCCACTGTCATTGTTACACTCACAATGATGGTGACATGACACTGTCATTGTTACACTTACAATGATGGTGTCATGCCACTGTCATTGTTACACTTACAATGATGGTGACATGACACTGTCATTGTTACACTTACAATGATGGTGACATGACACTGTCATTGTTACACTTACAATGATGGTGACATGACACTGTCATTGTTACACTCCACAATGATGGTGTCATGCCACTGTCATTGTTACACTTACAATGATGGTGTCATGCCACTGTCATTGTTACACTTACAATGATGGTGTCATGCCACTGTCATTGTTACACTTACAATGATGGTGTCATGCCACTGTCATTGTTACACTCCACAATGATGGTGTCATGACACTGTCATTGTTACACTCCACAATGATGGTGTCATGACACTGTCATTGTTACACTTACAATGATGGTGTCATGCCACTGTCATTGTTACACTCCACAATGATGGTGTCATGACACTGTCATTGTTACACTTACAATGATGGTGTCATGACACTGTCATTGTTACACTTACAATGATGGTGTCATGACACTGTCATTGTTACACTTACAATGATGGTGACATGACACTGTCATTGTTACACTTACAATGATGGTGACATGACACTGTCATTGTTACACTTACAATGATGGTGTCATACCACTGTCATTGTTACACTTACAATGATGGTGACATGACACTGTCATTGTTACACTTACAATGATGGTGACATGACACTGTCATTGTTACACTTACAATGATGGTGACATGACACTGTCATTGTTACACTCCACAATGATGGTGACATGACACTGTCATTGTTACACTCCACAATGATGGTGTCATGACACTGTCATTGTTACACTTACAATGATGGTGTCATGACACTGTCATTGTTACACTTACAATGATGGTGTCATGACACTGTCATTGTTACACTTACAATGATGGTGTCATGACACTGTCATTGTTACACTCCACAATGATGGTGTCATGACACTGTCATTGTTACACTTACAATGATGGTGTCATGACACTGTCATTGTTACACTTACAATGATGGTGTCATGACACTGTCATTGTTACACTTACAATGATGGTGTCATGACACTGTCATTGTTACACTTACAATGATGGTGTCATACCACTGTCATTGTTACACTTACAATGATGGCGTCATGACACTGTCATTGTTACACTTACAATGATGGTGTCATGACACTGTCATTGTTACACTTACAATGATGGTGACATGACACTGTCATTGTTACACTTACAATGATGGTGTCATACCACTGTCATTGTTACACTTACAATGATGGTGTCATACCACTGTCATTGTTACACTTACAATGATGGTGTCATACCACTGTCATTGTTACACTTACAATGATGGTGTCATACCACTGTCATTGTTACACTTACAATGATGGTGTCATACCACTGTCATTGTTACACTTACAATGATGGTGACATGACACTGTCATTGTTACACTTACAATGATGGTGTCATACCACTGTCATTGTTACACTTACAATGATGGTGACATGACACTGTCATTGTTACACTTACAATGATGGTGTCATACCACTGTCATTGTTACACTTACAATGATGGTGTCATGCCACTGTCATTGTTACACTTACAATGATGGTGACATGACACTGTCATTGTTACACTTACAATGATGGTGTCATGCCACTGTCATTGTTACACTTACAATGATGGTGTCATGCCACTGTCATTGTTACACTTACAATGATGGTGTCATGCCACTGTCATTGTTACACTTACAATGATGGTGTCATACCACTGTCATTGTTACACTTACAATGATGGTGACATGACACTGTCATTGTTACACTTACAATGATGGTGACATGACACTGTCATTGTTACACTTACAATGATGGTGACATGACACTGTCATTGTTACACTTACAATGATGGTGACATGACACTGTCATTGTTACACTTACAATGATGGTGTCATGACACTGTCATTGTTACACTCACAATGATGGTGTCATACCACTGTCATTGTTACACTTACAATGATGGTGACATGACACTGTCATTGTTACACTCACAATGATGGTGTCATACCACTGTCATTGTTACACTTACAATGATGGTGACATGACACTGTCATTGTTACACTTACAATGATGGTGACATGACACTGTCATTGTTACACTTACAATGATGGTGACATGACACTGTCATTGTTACACTTACAATGATGGTGTCATACCACTGTCATTGTTACACTTACAATGATGGTGTCATGACACTGTCATTGTTACACTTACAATGATGGTGACATGACACTGTCATTGTTACACTTACAATGATGGTGACATGACACTGTCATTGTTACACTTACAATGATGGTGTCATACCACTGTCATTGTTACACTTACAATGATGGTGACATGACACTGTCATTGTTACACTTACAATGATGGTGTCATGCCACTCTTGTTGTCCCTGTCTCCTTTTCTTCCTACTTGTCTTCCTACCCTTCCTATCTTCCCTTCCTCCTTATCTCCTATTTTTCTCCCTCGTTTCTCATTCCCCTCCCC
>NC_091335.1:39354-71854 GCF_038502225.1 Cherax quadricarinatus
CTTCCTGTCTCCTCCCTCCTTCCTTCCCTCCCTCATCAGTAGTCATCCTGGGCTCACGCGATATTTCTCAAGTTCGCTGCTCCGGATACGAGCCCCGGCAAGCAACGCAATACTTATAATAATACCAATAATAATAATAATAATAATAATAATAATAATAATAATAATAATAATAATAATAATAATAATAATAATACCAATAATAATAATAATAATAATAATAATAATAATAATAATAATAATAATAATAATAATAATAATAATAATAATAATAATAATAATACCAATAATAATAATAATAATAATAATAATAATAATAATAATAATAATAATAATAATAATAATAATAATACCAATAATAATAATAATAATAATAATAATAATAATAATAATAATAATAATAATAGTATTATTATTATTATTATTATTATTATTATTATTATTATTATTATTATTATTATTATTATTATTAGTATTAGTAGTAGTAGTAGTAGTAGTAGTAGTAGTATTAGTAGCAGTAATAATAATAATAATAATAATGATACTTATTATTATTAACAAATGCTAAAATAACTAGTATTGATGCTACTATTACTATTACAACTACGGGAGGGGGTGGAGGGTTAGATAGTGGGGGTAAGAGGGGGTTGGGAGGGGTTGAAGTATGAAGGGGAGAGGTAGAGATGAGAGAGAGAGAGAGAGAGAGAGAGAGAGAGAGAGAGAGAGAGAGAGAGAGAGACTTATATTTCAGCATCAGTGACAGTTTGAAATCGATCGGATGAGGCATTACCGCATTTAAAGTTTCACCCCCCCCCCGTCCAGGGATACCTAAATAAGCTGATGTGTACTGAGATACAGAGGGATACCAGCCCGGATGTGTCTCTCTGTACTTAAGAGGTTGTTATCCGGCACTGTCTCCACACATCCAGCCCTCTCGTCACACATCCGGCACTGTTTCCACACATCCGGCACTGTCTCCACACATCTGGCACTGTTTCCACACATCCGGCACTGTCTCCACACATCCGGCACTATCTCCACACATCCGGCCTTGTCTTCACACATCCGGCACTGTCTTCACACATCCGGCACTGTTTCCACACATCCAGCACTGTCTCCACACATCCGGCACTATCTCCACACATCCGGCCTTGTCTTCACACATCCGGCACTGTCTTCACACATCCGGCACTGTTTCCACACATCCAGCACTGTCTCCACACATCCGGCACTATCTCCACACATCCGGCCTTGTCTTCACACATCCGGCACTGTCTTCACACATCCGGCACTGTTTCCACACATCCAGCACTGTCTCCACACATCCGGCACTATCTCCACACATCCGGCCTTGTCTTCACACATCCAGCACTGTCTTCACACATCCGGCACTGTTTCCACACATCCAGCACTGTCTCCACACATCCGGCACTATCTCCACACATCCGGCCTTGTCTTCACACATCCGGCCCTGTCTTCACACATCCGGCACTGTCTCCACACATCCGGCCCTGTCTTCACACCGACCCTGTCTTCACACATCCGGCCCTCTCGTCACACATCCGGCACTGTCTCCACACATCCGGCACTGTCTTCACACATCCGGCTCTCTCGTCACACATCCGGCACTGTCTCCACACATCCGGCACTGTCTCCACAAATCTGTCCTTCTCTTCACACATCCGGCACTGTCTCCACACATCCGGCACTGTCTCCACCCATCTGGCCTTGTCCTCACACATCCGGCCCTGTCTTCACACATCCGGCATTGACTCCACACATCCGGCACTGTCTCCACACATCCGGCACTGTCTCCACACATCCGGCCTTGTCTTCACGCATCCGGCCCTGTCTTCACACATCCAGCACTGTCTCCACACATCCGGCACTGCCTCCACACATCCGGCCTTGTTTTCACACATCCGGCCCTGTCTTCACACATCCGGCACTGTTTCCACACATCCAGCACTGTCTCCACACATCCGGCACTATCTCCACACATCCGGCCTTGTCTTCACACATCCGGCCCTGTCTTCACACATCCGGCACTGTTTCCACACATTCAGCACTGTTTCCACACATCCGGCACTGTCTCCATACATCCAGCCTTGTCTTCACACATCCGGCACTGTCTCCACCCATCCGGCCTTGTCTTCACACATCCGGCCCTGCCTTCACACATCCGGCACTGTCTCCACACAGCCGGCCTTGTCTTCACACATCCGGCCTTGTCTTTACACATCCGGTACTGTCTCCACACAGCCGGCCTTGTCTCCACACATCTGGCACTATCTCCACACATCCGGCCTTGTCTTCACACATCCGGCACTGTCTCCACACATCCGGCCTTGTCTCCACACATCCGGCCTTGTCTTCACACATTCGGCACTGTCTCCACACATCCGGCACTGTCTCCACACATCCGGCACTGTCTCCACACATCCGGCACTGTCTCCACACATCCGGCCTTGTCTTCACACATCCGGCACTGTATTCACACATCCGGCCTTGTCTCCACACATCCGGCCTTGTCTCCACACATCCGGCCTTGTCTCCACACATCCGGCCTTGTCTTCACACATCCGGCCTTGTCTCCACACATCCGGCCTTGTCTCCACACATCCGGCCTTGTCTTCACACATCCGGCCTTGTCTCCACACATCCGGCCTTGTCTCCACACATCCGGCCTTGTCTTCACACATCCGGCCTTGTCTCCACACATCCGGCCTTGTCTCCACACACCCGGCCTTGTCTCCACACATCCGGCCTTGTCTCCACACATCCGGCCTTGTCTTCACACATCCGGTACTGTCTCCACACAGCCGGCCTTGTCTCCACACATCTGGCACTATCTCCACACATCCGGCCTTGTCTCCACACATCCGGCACTATCTCCACACATCCGGCCTTGTCTCCACACATCCGGCCTTGTCTCCACACACCCGGCCTTGTCTCCACACATCCGGCCTTGTCTCCACACATCCGGCCTTGTCTTCACACATCCGGTACTGTCTCCACACAGCCGGCCTTGTCTCCACACATCTGGCACTATCTCCACACATCCGGCCTTGTCTCCACACATCCGGCACTATCTCCACACATCCGGCCTTGTCTCCACACATCTGGCACTATCTCCACACAGCCGGCCTTGTCTCCACACATCCGGCACTATCTCCACACATCCGGCCTTGTCTCCACACATCTGGCACTATCTCCACACATCCGGCCTTGTCTCCACACATCTGGCACTATCTCCACACATCCGGCCTTGTCTCCACACATCTGGCACTATCTCCACACAGCCGGCCTTGTCTCCACACATCTGGCACTATCTCCACACATCCGGCCTTGTCTCCACACATCCGGCACTATCTCCACACATCCGGCCTTGTCTCCACACATCTGGCACTATCTCCACACAGCCGGCCTTGTCTCCACACATCTGGCACTATCTCCACACATCCGGCCTTGTCTCCACACATCCGGCACTATCTCCACACATCCGGCCTTGTCTCCACACATCCGGCACTATCTCCACACATCCGGCCTTGTCTCCACACATCCGGATTCTTGAAGGTCTGGATGAGTGGATGACACAGCACATATGGCTGACGTAAACACAGAAACAGCTGACTGACGTGAACAAAGAATCAGCTGACTGACGTAAACACAGAAACAGCTTACTAACGTAAACAAAGCAAAGAATCAGCTGACTGATGTAAACAAAGAATCAGCTGTCTGATGTAAACAAGAAACAGCTGATTGATGTATATAAAGAATCAGCTGAGTTTTATTATCATTATTATTAAATACAAGGGAAGCGATAAAGTATCAGTGATTGCGAGAGAGAGAGAGAGAGAGAGAGAGAGAGAGAGAGAGAGAGAGAGAGAGAGAGAGAGAGAGAGAGAGAGAGAGAGAGAGAGAGAGAGAGAGAGAGAGAGAGAGAGAGCTCAAGAACCACTCATACCTCCCAACCTCATAAACTACCTCCAAAAACCGCGAAAGAAAAAGGGGGAGGGAACTCCAAAAGAGGCGCGATTCGCGGCCTCATTCGCGAAATTTCGCGCGAGTTGGGTGGCGTCTGAGGTGTGGCGAAGAGAGAGAGAGAGAGCAGCTAGGACAGACCCGGTATGGTCCTGGACCACGAGGGTGGAGCACCCTTACTTAACCTTATTTAAGTTCTCTCCTGTCTTCTTTGATCCCTTATAAAGAGGGAAGGACTCCCAGGGACCTCTTGATCAAGAGGAAGTTGAACCCTGACTGAACCAGTCTAAAAGCTGAACCTTGACTGTGTGAACCAGCCTGGCAATATTGAACCTTGACTGAGTGAACCAGTCTAGAAGTTGAATCCCTGCTTGTATGAACCAGCCTGGATAGTGCTAGTAGCGGAATATAAAACAAATTCTACACACAAAATAAGAGTGGAAAGCTAATGTGAAGGCCCTGGGAGTGATACTGTCAGAGAATCTCACTTTCAAAGATCACAACAGTGTCACTATCACATCTGCTAGGAAAATGATAGGTTGGATAATGAGAACCTTCAAAACAAGGGATGGATAACTAGAATATTCAAAACAAGGGCTGAATAACTAGAATATTCAAAACAAGGGATGGATAATGAGAAAGTTCAAAACAAGGCATGGATAATTAGAACCTTCAAAATAAGGCATGGATAATTAGAACCTTCAAAACAAGGGATGGATAACTAGAATCTTCGAAACAAGGGATGGATAACTAGAACTTTCAAAACAAGTGATGGATAACTAGAACCTTCAAAACAAGGGATGGATAACTAGAACCTTCAAAACAAGGGATGCCAAGACAATGATGATTGTTAAGTCACTTCTCTCTAGGCTGGAATATTGTTGAAGGCAGGTGAAATTACAGATCTGATGAATCAAGACCCCCGACTGTCTTCAAGACCCCAAGCTGTCTTCAAGACCCCTTGCTGTCTTCAAGACTCCTTGCTGTCTTCAAAATTCCTGGCTGTCTTTAAGATTCCTGGCTGTCTTCAAGACCCCTGGCTGTCTTCAAGACCCCAGGCTGTCTTCAAGACCCCTGACTGTCTTCAAGACCCCTGGCTGTCTTCAAGACCCCTGGTTGTCTTCAAGACCCCTGGTTGTCTTCAAGATCCCTGACTATCTTCAAGACCCCTGACTGTCTTCAAGACCCCTGGATGTCTTCAAGACCCCTGACTGTCTTCAAGACCCCTGACTGTCTTCAAGACCCCTGGCTGTCTTCAAGACCCCTGGCTGTCTTCAAGACCCCTGACTGTCTTCAAGACCCCTGGTTGTCTTCAAGACCCCTGACTGTCTTCAAGACTCCTGGCTGTCTTCAAGACCCCTGGCTGTCTTCAAGACCCCTGACTGTCTTCAAGACCCCTGGTTGTCTTCAAGACCCCTGACTGTCTTCAAGACCCCTGGATGTCTTCAACACCCCTGGCTGTCTTCAAGATCCCTGGTTGTCTTCAAGACCCCTGACTGTCTTCAAGACCCCTGGTTGTCTTCAAGACCCCTGGTTGTCTTCAAGACCCCTGGTTGTCTTCAAGACCCCTGACTGTCTTCAAGACCCCTGGATGTCTTCAACACCCCTGGCTGTCTTCAAGATCCCTGGTTGTCTTCAAGACCCCTGGTTGTCTTCAAGACCTCTGGTTGTCTTCAAGACCCCTGACTGTCTTCAAGACCCCTGGTTGTCTTCAAGACCCCTGGTTGTCTTCAAGACCCTTGACTGTCTTCAAGATCCCTGACTGTCTTCAAGACCCCTGGTTGTCTTCAAGACCCCTGACTGTCTTCAAGACCCCTGGTTGTCTTCAAGACCCCTGGTTGTCTTCAACACCCCTGGTTGTCTTCAACATCCCTGGTTGTCTTCAACACCCCTGGTTGTCTTCAACACCCCTGACTGTCTTCAAGACCCCTGGTTGTCTTCAAGACCCCTGACTGTCTTCAAGACCCTTGGTTGTCTTCAAGACCCCTGGTTGTCTTCAAGACCCCTGGTTGTCTTCAAGACCCCTGACTGTCTTCAAGACCCCTGGTTGTCTTCAAGACCCCTGACTGTCTTCAAGACCCCTGGTTGTCTTCAAGACCCCTGACTGTCTTCAAGATCCCTGGTTGTCTTCAAGACCCCTGGTTGTCTTCAAGACCCCTGGTTGTCTTCAAGATCCCTGGCTGTCTTCAAGACCCCTGGTTGTCTTCAAGACCCCTGACTGTCTTCAAGATACCTGGTTGTCTTCAAGACCCCTGGTTGTCTTCAAGACCCCTGGTTGTCTTCAAGACCCCTGGTTGTCTTCAAGACTCCTGGTTGTCTTCAAGACCCCTGGTTGTCTTCAAGACTCCTGGTTGTCTTCAAGACCCCTGGTTGTCTTCAAGACCCCTGGTTGTCTTCAAGACTCCTGGTTGTCTTCAAGACCCCTGGTTGTCTTCAAGACCCCTGGTTGTCTTCAAGACCCCTGGTTGTCTTCAAGACCCCTGGTTGTCTTCAAGACTCCTGGTTGTCTTCAAGACCCCAGGTTGTCTTCAAGACCCCTGGTTGTCTTCAAGACCCCTGGTTGTCTTCAAGACCCCTGGTTGTCTTCAAGACCCCTGGTTGTCTTCAAGACCCCAGGTTGTCTTCAAGACCCCTGGTTGTCTTCAAGACCCCTGGTTGTCTTCAAGACCCCTGGTTGTCTTCAAGACCCCAGGTTGTCTTCAAGACCCCTGGTTGTCTTCAAGACCCCTGGTTGTCTTCAAGACCCCTGGTTGTCTTCAAGACTCCTGGTTGTCTTCAAGACCCCTGGTTGTCTTCAAGACCCCTGGTTGTCTTCAAGACCCCTGGTTGTCTTCAAGACCCCTGGTTGTCTTCAAGACTCCTGGTTGTCTTCAAGACCCCTGGTTGTCTTCAAGACCCCAGGTTGTCTTCAAGACCCCTGGTTGTCTTCAAGACCCCTGGTTGTCTTCAAGACCCCAGGTTGTCTTCAAGACCCCTGGTTGTCTTCAAGACCCCTGGTTGTCTTCAAGACCCCTGGTTGTCTTCAAGACTCCTGGTTGTCTTCAAGACCCCTGGTTGTCTTCAAGACCCCTGGTTGTCTTCAAGACCCCTGGTTGTCTTCAAGACCCCAGGTTGTCTTCAAGACCCCTGGTTGTCTTCAAGACCCCTGGTTGTCTTCAACACCCCTGGTTGTCTTCAACACCCCTGGTTGTCTTCAAGACCCCAGGTTGTCTTCAACACCCCTGGTTGTCTTCAAGACCCCAGGTTGTCTTCAAGACCCCTGGTTGTCTTCAAGACCCCTGGTTGTCTTCAAGACCCCAGGTTGTCTTCAAGACCCCTGGTTGTCTTCAAGACCCCTGGTTGTCTTCAAGACCCCTGGTTGTCTTCAAGACCCCTGGTTGTCTTCAAGACTCCTGGTTGTCTTCAAGACCCCTGGTTGTCTTCAAGACCCCTGGTTGTCTTCAAGACCCCTGGTTGTCTTCAAGACCCCTGGTTGTCTTCAAGACTCCTGGTTGTCTTCAAGACCCCTGGTTGTCTTCAAGACCCCTGGTTGTCTTCAAGACCCCTGGTTGTCTTCAAGACCCCTGGTTGTCTTCAAGACCCCTGGTTGTCTTCAAGACCCCTGGTTGTCTTCAAGACCCCAGGTTGTCTTCAAGACCCCTGGTTGTCTTCAAGACCCCTGGTTGTCTTCAACACCCCTGGTTGTCTTCAAGACCCCTGGTTGTCTTCAAGACCCCAGGTTGTCTTCAAGACCCCTGGTTGTCTTCAAGACCCCAGGTTGTCTTCAAGACCCCTGGTTGTCTTCAAGACCCCTGGTTGTCTTCAAGACCCCAGGTTGTCTTCAACACCCCTGGTTGTCTTCAAGACCCCTGGTTGTCTTCAAGACCCCTGGTTGTCTTCAAGACTCCTGGTTGTCTTCAAGACCCCTGGTTGTCTTCAAGACCCCTGGTTGTCTTCAAGACCCCTGGTTGTCTTCAAGACCCCTGGTTGTCTTCAAGACCCCTGACTGTCTTCAAGACCCCTGGTTGTCTTCAAGACCCCAGGTTGTCAAGACCCCTGGTTGTCTTCAAGACCCCTGGTTGTCTTCAACACCCCTGGTTGTCTTCAAGACCCCTGGTTGTCTTCAAGACCCCAGGTTGTCTTCAAGACCCCTGGTTGTCTTCAAGACCCCAGGTTGTCTTCAAGACCCCAGGTTGTCTTCAAGACCCCTGGTTGTCTTCAAGACCCCAGGTTGTCTTCAAGACCCCTGGTTGTCTTCAAGACCCCTGGTTGTCTTCAAGACCCCAGGTTGTCTTCAAGACCCCAGGTTGTCTTCAAGACCCCTGGTTGTCTTCAAGACCCCAGGTTGTCTTCAAGACCCCTGGTTGTCTTCAAGACCCCTGGTTGTCTTCAAGACCCCAGGTTGTCTTCAAGACCCCTGGTTGTCTTCAAGACCCCTGGTTGTCTTCAAGACCCCAGGTTGTCTTCAAGACCCCTGGTTGTCTTCAAGACCCCTGGTTGTCTTCAAGACCCCTGGTTGTCTTCAAGACCCCAGGTTGTCTTCAAGACCCCTGGTTGTCTTCAAGACCCCTGGTTGTCTTCAAGACCCCAGGTTGTCTTCAAGACCCCTGGTTGTCTTCAAGACCCCTGGTTGTCTTCAAGACCCCAGGTTGTCTTCAAGACCCCTGGCTGTCTTCAGGAGGAAGCTGGACGGACACAAAGTCAGTACCTGACCAGCCAGGCTGTGGTTCCTACGTTGGACTACGTGTGCGACCAGCAGTAACAACGTGCTGGATCACCACCTGATCCACCACGTGGTGGGGAGGTCTAGGGGGAGGGGGAATTAGAGGTAATAATGCGGGGGGGAGGGGTGTAAAGATGGTGGTTGTGGATGATTGTGGTAGTTGTGGTAGTGAGAATATAACGTATACGGCTTAGGAAGAGGAAGATCAGGAGGAGGAGGAGGAGGAGGAGGAGGAGGAGGAGGAGGAGGGGGAGTTAGTGAGGAAGAGGTGGGAGGGAGAGCAGTGGCGTCGTCCCAAGCTACTCTCTCCACCCCCGCTTTACTCTTCTCGTCCCCAGCCAGTGTAAGACTAGCCCCACTGTTGCTCGCCTCAGCCAGACACAAGAGACCTAAACCACACAACAACAACAATGGACTGAACCCGCCCTTACAACCCCCGACCATAGAGCCCCTGAGGGGTGGTGTGTGGCCGGGGTGGCTTGCGTCCCCCCGCCCCTCACATCACCCTCCCTGCCTGAATATAGATGCAATATGCAGGATTTGCTATTACTTTTTTGGTGGCTAGTTCATTTCTGAACTAACCATGATTGAATCCTATCCTTCTGTAGGATAGTAGGATAGTAGACTCTCTTTACTATCCCTGTGTAGGGATAGTAGACTCTTTACTATCCCTGTGTAGGGATAGTAGACTCTCTTTACTATCCCTGGGCAGGTATAGAGGGATAGTAACCTGTGTTTACTATCCCTGTGTAGGGATAGAGGGATAGTAACCTGCGTTAACTATCCCTGTGTAGGGATAGAGGGATAGTAACCTGTGTTTACTATCCCTGTGTAGGGATAGAGGGATAGTAACCTGCGTTAACTATCCCTGTGTAGGGATAGAGGGATAGTAACCTGCGTTAACTATCCCTGTGTAGGGATAGAGGGATAGTAACCTGTGTTTACTATCCCTGTGTAGGGATAGAGGGATAGTAACCTGTGTTAACTATCCCTGTGTAGGGATAGAGGGATAGTAACCTGCGTTAACTATCCCTGTGTAGGGATAGAGGGATAGTAACCTGTGTTAACTATCCCTGTGTAGGGATAGAGGGATAGTAACCTGCGTTAACTATCCCTGTGTAGGGATAGAGGGATAGTAACCTGTGTTAACTATCCCTGTGTAGGGATAGAGGGATAGTAACCTGCGTTAACTATCCCTGTGTAGGGATAGAGGGATAGTAACCTGTGTTAACTATCCCTGTGTAGGGATAGAGGGATAGTAACCTGTGTTAACTATCCCTGTGTAGGGATAGAGGGATAGTAACCTGTGTTAACTATCCCTGTGGTGATGGGACAGGAGTGACCTCTCCCCGAGGGTGTGTTCACCTGACTGTGGTTGCGGGGGTCGAGTCACAGCTCCTGGCCCCCCTCAGCTGCCACACTCACTGAGATACAAGACTGAGAGAGAGAGAGAGAGAGAGAGAGAGAGAGAGAGAGAGAGAGAGAGAGAGAGAGAGAGAGAGAGAGAGAGAGAGAGAGAGAGAGAGAGAGAGAGAGAGAGAGCGAGAAGAGGTTCACTAAAAAGAAAACGAGTGAATAATTTTTTTTGTCCAGGGTATAACACTTTTATTTATATTTCCCGTTTTCTAATGTCCACTGGGGGAGGGGGGGCTGTTTTATTATTTATATTGTCAGAAGTCTGCGTGGAGGAGGGGGAGGGAAGAAGAGGGGAGGGAAGGGATGGGAATGGGAGGGGAGGAGGGCAACCACGCGGGGGAGGGGGGGGGGAGTTGAATGATAGCTCTAGACCTTTCGTGTTGCAATCAACACATCATCAGGAGCTGCAATGTTGCAGGAACAGAGGAAGTACACGGGTACAGTGGTAGTGAAGTACACGGGTACAGTGGTAGTGAAGTACACGGGTACAGTAGTAGTGAAGTACACGGGTACAGTAGTAGTGAAGTACACGGGTACAGTAGTAGTGAAGTACACGGGTACAGTGGTAGTGAAGTACACGGGTACAGTGGTAGTGAAGTACACGGGTACAGTAGTAGTGAAGTACACGGGTACAGTAGTAGTGAAGTACACGGGTACAGTAGTAGTGAAGTACACGGGTACAGTGGTAGTGAAGTACACGGGTACAGTGGTAGTGAAGTACACGGGTACAGTAGTAGTGAAGTACACGGGTACAGTAGTAGTGAAGTACACGGGTACAGTAGTAGTGAAGTACACGGGTACAGTGGTAGTGAAGTACACGGGTACAGTGGTAGTGAAGTACACGGGTACAGTGGTAGTGAAGTACACGGGTACAGTGGTAGTGAAGTACACGGGTACAGTAGTAGTGAAGTACACGGGTACAGTGGTAGTGAAGTACACGGGTACAGTGGTAGTGAAGTACACGGGTACAGTAGTAGTGAAGTACACGGGTACAGTAGTAGTGAAGTACACGGGTACAGTAGTAGTGAAGTACACGGGTACAGTGGTAGTGAAGTACACGGGTACAGTGGTAGTGAAGTACACGGGTACAGTAGTAGTGAAGTACACGGGTACAGTAGTAGTGAAGTACACGGGTACAGTAGTAGTGAAGTACACGGGTACAGTGGTAGTGAAGTACACGGGTACAGTGGTAGTGAAGTACACGGGTACAGTGGTAGTGAAGTACACGGGTACAGTGGTAGTGAAGTACACGGGTACAGTAGTAGTGAAGTACACGGGTACAGTGGTAGTGAAGTACACGGGTACAGTGGTAGTGAAGTACACGGGTACAGTGGTAGTGAAGTACACGGGTACAGTGGTAGTGAAGTACACGGGTACAGTGGTAGTGAAGTACACGGGTACAGTGGTAGTGAAGTACACGGGTACAGTGGTAGTGAAGTACACGGGTACAGTAGTAGTGAAGTACACGGGTACAGTGGTAGTGAAGTACACGGGTACAGTGGTAGTGAAGTACACGGGTACAGTGGTAGTGAAGTACACGGGTACAGTGGTAGTGAAGTACACGGGTACAGTGGTAGTGAAGTACACGGGTACAGTGGTAGTGAAGTACACGGGTACAGTCAGTGGTAGTGAAGTACACGGGTACAGATCAGTGGTAGTGAAGTACACGGGTACAGTGGTAGTGAAGTACACGTGTACACAGTGGTAGTGAAGTACAGTGGTAGTGAAGTACACGGGTACAGTCAGTGGTAGTGAAGTACACGGGTACAGTAGTAGTGGTAGTGACGGGTACAGTAGTAGTGAAGTACAGGTCAGTGGTAGTGAAGTACACGGGTACAGTCAGTGGTAGTGAAGTACACGGGTACAGTGGTAGTGAAGTACACGGGTACAGTAGTAGTGAAGTACACGAGTACAGTGGTAGTGAAGTACATGGGTACATCATGGTAGTGAAGTACACGGGTACAGTGGTAGTGAAGTACACGGGTACAGTGGTAGTGAAGTACACGGGTACAGTGGTAGTGAAGTACACGGGTACAGTGGTAGTGAAGTACACGGGTACACAGTGGTGAAGTACACGGGTACAGATCAGTGGTAGTGAAGTACACGGGTACAGTGGTAGTGAAGTACACGGGTACAGTGGTAGTGAAGTACACGGGTACACAGTGGTAGTGAAGTACAGTATCAGTGGTAGTGAAGTACACGGGTACAGTGGTAGTGAAGTACACGGGTACAGTCAGTGGTAGTGAAGTAAGTACACAGTGGTAGTGGTACACGGGTACAGATCAGTGGTAGTGAAGTACACGGGTACACAGTGGTAGTGAAGTACACGGGTACAGTGGTAGTGAAGTACACGGGTACAGTCAGTGGTAGTGAAGTACACGGGTACAGTGGTAGTGAAGTACACGGGTACAGTCAGTGGTAGTGAAGTACACGGGTACAGTGGTAGTGAAGTACACGGGTACAGATCAGTGGTAGTGAAGTACACGGGTACAGTAGTAGTGAAGTACACGGGTACAGTGGTAGTGAAGTACACGGGTACAGTGGTAGTGAAGTACACGGGTACAGTCAGTGGTAGTGAAGTACACGGGTACAGTGGTAGTGAAGTACACGGGTACAGTCAGTGGTAGTGAAGTACACGGGTACAGTCAGTGGTAGTGAAGTACACGGGTACAGTGGTAGTGAAGTACACGGGTACAGTGGTAGTGAAGTACACGGGTACAGTCAGTGGTAGTGAAGTACACGGGTACAGTAGTAAAGTACACGGGTACAGTCAGTGGTAGTGAAGTACACGGGTACAGTGGTAGTGAAGTACACGGGTACAGTCAGTGGTAGTGAAGTACACGGGTACAGTCAGTGGTAGTGAAGTACACGGGTACAGTAGTAGTGAAGTACACGGGTACAGTCAGTAGTGAAGTACACGGGTACAGTCAGTAGTGAAGTACACGGGTACAGTCAGTGGTAGTGAAGTACACGGGTACAGTAGTAGTGAAGTACACGGGTACAGTCAGTGGTAGTGAAGTACACGGGTACAGTCAGTGGTAGTGAAGTACACGGGTACAGTGGTAGTGAAGTACACGGGTACAGTCAGTGGTAGTGAAGTACACGGGTACAGTCAGTGGTAGTGAAGTACACGGGTACAGTAGTGGTAGTGAAGTACACGGGTACAGTGGTAGTGAAGTACACGGGTACAGTAGTAGTGAAGTACACGGGTACAGTAGTAGTGAAGTACACGGGTACAGTAGTAGTGAAGTACACGGGTACAGTAGTAGTGAAGTACACGGGTACAGTAGTAGTGAAGTACACGGGTACAGTAGTAGTGAAGTACACGGGTACAGGTCAGTAGTAGTGAAGTACACGGGTACAGTCAGTGGTAGTGAAGTACACGGGTACAGTAGTGGTAGTGAAGTACTCGGGTACAGGTCAGTGGTAGTGAAGTACACGGGTACAGTCAGTGGTAGTGAAGTACACGGGTACAGTCAGTGGTAGTGAAGTACACGGGTACAGTTGTAGTGAAGTACACGGGTACAGTGGTAGTGAAGTACACGGGTACAGTAGTAGTGAAGTACACGGGTACAGTGGTAGTGAAGTACACGGGTACAGTCAGTGGTAGTGAAGTACTCGGGTACAGTACAGTGGTAGTGAAGTACACGGGTACAGGTCAGTGGTAGTGAAGTACACGGGTACAGTCAGTGGTAGTGAAGTACACGGGTACAGTCAGTGGTAGTGAAGTACACGGGTACAGGTCAGTGGTAGTGAAGTACACGGGTACAGGTCAGTGGTAGTGAAGTACACGGGTACAGGTCAGTAGTGAAGTACACGGGTACAGTAGTGGTAGTGAAGTACACGGGTACAGTCAGTGGTAGTGAAGTACACGGGTACAGTCAGTGGTAGTGAAGTACACGGGTACAGGTCAGTGGTAGTGAAGTACACGGGTACAGTAGTAGTGAAGTACACGGGTACAGTAGTAGTGAAGTACACGGGTACAATGGTAGTGAAGTACACGGGTACAGGTCAGTGGTAGTGAAGTACACGGGTACAGTAGTAGTGAAGTACACGGGTACAGTGGTAGTGAAGTACACGGGTACAGTGGTAGTGAAGTACACGGGTACAGTAGTAGTGAAGTACACGGGTACAGTCAGTAGTGAAGTACACGGGTACAGTTGTAGTGAAGTACACGGGTACAGTGGTAGTGAAGTACACGGGTACAGTAGTAGTGAAGTACACGGGTACAGTTGTAGTGAAGTACACGGGTAGGTCAGTGGTAGTGAAGTACACGGGTACAGTGGTAGTGAAGTACACGGGTACAGTAGTAGTGAAGTACACGGGTACAGTGGTAGTGAAGTACACAGTGGTAGTGAAGGGTACAGTAGTAGTGAAGTACACGGGTACAGTAGTAGTGAAGTACACGGGTACAGTGGTAGTGAAGTACACGGGTACAGTGGTAGTGAAGTACACGGGTACAGTAGTAGTGAAGTACACGGGTACAGTGGTAGTGAAGTACACGGGTACAGTGGTAGTGAAGTACACGGGTACAGTAGTAGTGAAGTACACGGGTACAGTAGTAGTGAAGTACACGGGTACAGTGGTAGTGAAGTACACGGGTACAGTGGTAGTGAAGTACACGGGTACAGTGGTAGTGAAGTACACGGGTACAGTAGTAGTGAAGTACACGAGTACAGTGGTAGTGAAGTACACGGGTACAGTGGTAGTGAAGTACACGGGTACAGTGGTAGTGAAGTACACGGGTACAGTGGTAGTGTATAACTTAACAATAGCGACTATCTTAATAATGGTAACATTCAACAAGCGCCACAACATCCTCCTGAGAGATTATGTTCTGGTATTGTTTAATGTTAAAGGCCCTGGACGGCTTATTACCGTTGAGGGGACGAAGAACAGTGACAAATACAAGACAATCCCGGCAACTCCTTGGCTTCCCATTGCGGATACAGACTTTCCTGATGGTGAAGGCATTTTCCAGCAGGATCTTCCTCCATGCCACACTTCCAGAAAAATGCTGACATTCTTCCAAGCATTCTATTCTGTCCTGGAAACTCTCCTGACTTCAACCCAACTGAGAATCTATAAGTAATTACAAAACACAAAACTGTGGAGAGGATGACTGTTGGTGTTATTAAGACCTAGTAACACCACCAAGAAAGTGCCACAGTGTGTTCAACATTGTTCAATTCTGTGGTAAGAAAAACGAAGTGTAGTTATATCTCTTATTAAATCAATTATCTATCACATCATTGTCGTGTATTTTTCAAATCACCATTAATTTTCTCAATAAATGTCTGCATATTGAGAGGTGTGTGTGAGTGTATGTAGTGAGGAACGTAACATCTATTTCAACACTTTTAATAAAGAACACTGACCAGCCTCAACACTGGAGGGGTTAAGTCAGTCTATTGCGTCTCTCTTACACTGACTCTTGCTGACCTTGTTTACAAGTTGACACTTCTTATCTACCTCATACTGATAACGTGAATATAACACTGACTACCTACTGTCAAGGTTGAGGAACTGACTACCTAGTATTGAGACTGAGCAACTGACTACCTAGTATCAAGAATGAGGAACTGACTACCTAGTATTGAGACTGAGGAACTGACCACCTAGTATTGAGACTGAGGAACTGACCACCTAGTATCAAGAATGAGGAACTGACCACCTAGTATCAAGAATGAGGAACTGACCACCTAGTATCAAGAATGAGGAACTGACCACCTAGTATCAAGAATGAGGAACTGACCACCTAGTATCAAGAATGAGGAACTGACCACCTAGTATCAAGAATGAGGAACTGACCACCTAGTATCAAGAATGAGGAACTGACCACCTAGTATCCTGGCTGAGGGACTGACCACCTAGAATCAAAACTGAGGGACTGACCACCTAGTATCCTGGCTGAGGGACTGACCACCTAGTATCCTGACTGAGGGACTGACCACCTAGTATCAAAAATGAGGGACTGACAACCTAATATCCTAGCTGAGGGACTGACCACCTAGTATCCTGGCTGAGGGACGGACCACCTAGTATCCTGGCTGAGGGACTGATCACCTAGTATCCTGGCTGAGGGACTGACCACCTAGTATCAAAACTGAGGAACTGACCACCTAGTATACTGGCTGAGGGACTGACCACCTAGTATCAAAACTGAGGGACTGACCACCTAGTATCCTGGCTGAGGGACTGACCACCAAGTATCCTGGCTGAGGGACTGACCACCTAGTATCCTGGCTGAGGGGCTGACCACCTCGTATCTTGGTTGAGGGACTGACCACCTAGTATCCTGGCTGAGGGACTGACCATCTAGTATCAAAACTGAGGGACTGACCACCTAGTATCCTGGCTGAGGGACTGACCACCTAGTATCCTGGCTGAGATACTGACCACCTAGTATCCTGGCTGAGGGACTGACCACCTAGTATCCTGACTGAGGGACTGACCACCTAGTATCCTGGCTGAGGGACTCACCACCTAGTATCCTGGCTGAGGGACTGACCACCTAGTATCCTGGCTGAGGGGCTGACCACCTAGTATCTTGGTTGAGGGACTGACCACCTAGTATCCTGGCTGAGGGACTGACCACCTAGCATCCTGGCTGAGGGACTGACCACCTAGTATCAAAACTGAGGGACTAACCACCTAGTATCCTGGTTGAAGGACTGACCACCTAGTATCCTGGCTGAGGGACTGACCACCTAGTATCCTGGCTGAGGGACTGACCACCTAGTATCCTGGCTGAGGGACTGACCACCTAGTATCCTGGCTGAGGGACTGACCACCTAGTATCCTGGCTGAGGGACTGACCACCTAGTATCCTGGCTGAGGGACTGACCACCTAGTATCCTGGCTGAGGGACTGACCACCTAGTATCCCTGAGGGTATCCTGGCTGAGGGACTAACCACCTAGTATCCTGGCTGAGGGACTAACCACCTAGTATCCTGGCTGAGGGACTGACCACCTAGTATCCTGGCTGAGGGACTGACCACCTAGTATCCTGGCTGAGGGACTAACCACCTAGTATCCTGGCTGAGGGACTGACCACCTAGTATCCTGGCTGAGGGACTAACCACCTAGTATCCTGGCTGAGGGACTGACCACCTAGTATCAAGACTCCTCCCCCGCACTCACCCCCTCCCCATAACTCACCCCTCCCCCTCACTCCCTCCCCCGCACACACCCCCTCCCCATAACTCACCCCTCCCCCTCACTCCCTCCCCCGCACTCATCCCCTCCCTTTCACTAACCCCTCCCCCTCACTCACTCCCTCCCCTACACTCACTCCCTCCCCTGCACTCACCCCCTCCCCTCTCTCCACCCTCCCCTCCCCCACCTCACCCCTCCTCCTCTCCTCCTCCCCCACCTCCACCCCCTCCTCCCCTCTCTCCCCTCCACCTCCTCCCCTCCTCCTATCTCCCCTCACTCACCTCCCCCTCCCCCTCCTCTCCTCCATATCCCCTTACTCACCCTCCCCCTCCTCACTCCCCTCCCTTTCCTCCACCTCCCTCCCCTCATCCTCCTCTCCCCTCCCCACACCCCTCCACACCTCCCTCCCCCTCCTCCTCCTCCCCCCTCACCTCCTCCCCTCCCCCTCCTCACCAACCCCCTCCCCTCCTCCTCTCCCCCCTCACACCTCTCCCCCTCCTCCTCTCCCCTCCTCACCTCCCCTCCCCTCCTCACCCTCCCCTCACCTCCCCACACTCCCCACACTACCCCCTCCTCCTCCCCTAACTCACCTCCTCCCCATTACTCACCTCTCCCCTCCTCCACCCCTCCCCTCCTCCTCTCCCCCCTCCTCCACTCTCCCCCTCACTCCACACCCTCCCCCTCCTCCACCTCCTCCTCACCTCCCCCCTCCTCACACCACCCCCTCCACTCCTCTCCCCTTCCACCTCCTCCCCTCCACCTCCACCTCCCCCTCCTCACTCCCCTACCCCTCCTCACCCTCCCCCACCTCCTCTCCTTACTCACCACCCCCTCCCCTCCTCACCTCTCCCTTTCCACTCACCCCTCCCCCTCACTCATCCCCTCCCCCACACACACCCCTCACCTCCTCCCCCCTCCCCCTCCACCTCCCCCTCCTCACCTCCTCCCCTCACCTCACAGCCTCCCCCTCACTCCTCCCCCTCCCCCCTCCCTCCCCTCTCCCCTCACTCCCTCCCCTCACTCACCCACCCCTCACTCACACCCTCCCCCTCACTCACGCCCCCTCCCTCCTCTCCCCTAACTCCTCTCCCCCTTACTCACCTCTCCCCTCCTCCACCTCCCCCTCACCCTCCTCCACCTCTCCCCCTCCTCACCTCTCCCCCTCACTCACCCCCTCCCCCCTCCTCACACCCTCCCCTGACTCTGCCTCTCCCCTCACTCACCCTCCTCCCCCTCCTCCCATCCCCTCCTCACCTCTCCGCCTCCTCCACCCTCCCCGTACCTCACCTCTCCCCCTCCACTCCTCTCCCCTCCCCTCACTCCACCCTCCCCTCCTCACACCTCCCCCTCCTCCTCTCTCCCCTCTCTCCCCCACTCCTCTCCCCTCACTCCTCTCCCCTCCTCCTCTCCGCCTCCCCACTCCACCCTCCCCCTCACTCCTACCTCTCCCCTCACTCACCTTCCCCTCCCCACTTCACCTCCCCTCCATTCCACACCCCTCCCCTCACCTCCCCCTCCCTCCTCCCCTCCTCCCCTCACTCCACCTCTCCCCCTCCACCACCTCCTCACCTCTCCCTCCCCTCACTCCACCCTCCCCTCCCCTCCTCACCTCCCCCTCCCCTCCTCCACCTCTCCCCCTCACCTCCTCCCTCCTCCACCCACCCTCTCCACTCACCCTCCTCACACCCTCCCCCTCCCCTCCACCTCATCTCCCCTTCCTCCACCTCTCCCCCTCACTCACACCCCTCCTCTCCCTCACTCACCTCTCCACCTCCACACCTCTCCCCCTCACCTCCTCTCCCCTCACCTCCTCCTCTCCCCCTCCTCCACCTCTCCCCCTCACCCTCCTCCTCTCCCCTCCACTCACCTCTCCCCTCCTCACTCCTCTCTTCCTCCTCCTCCCCCTCCTCCTCCACTCCTCCTCACTCCACCCTCCTCTCCTCCACCTCCCCTCCTCACCCCTCCCCCTCCTCCTCCCCCCTCCTCACCTCCCCACACTCCCCTCACCCCCCCTCCCCTCCTCACTCTCTCACTCCCTCCTCCCCCTCACCTCCTCTCCCCCTCCCCTCACTCCCCTCCTCACTCCCTCCCCTCACTCACCTCCCCTCCCCCTCCTCCACACCCTCCCCTCCTCACCCTCCCCTCACCTCCCACCTCTCCCCCTCACTCCCCACCTCCTCTCCCTCCTCACACCTCTCCTCCTCTCTCCTCCCCTCCCCTCCTCTCCACTCCCCCTCCTCTCTCCCCTCACACCTCCTCCCCCTCCCCTCTCCTCCTCCCCTTCTCCTCACCTCCCCCCTCACTCACCCACCCCTTCCCACCTCACACCCTCCCCTCACTCCTCTCCCCTCACTCCACCCTCCCCCCTCCTCCTCCACCTCTCCCCTCACCTCCCCCACACCCCCTCCCCTCACCTCCCCTCACCATCCCCTCCACTCACTCCACACCCTCCCTCCTACCCTCCCCTCCTCCACCCCTCCCCTCCTCCCCACCTCCTCCCCCTCCTCCCCTCTCCTCACCCTCCCCCTCCCACTCACCCTGCCCCTCCACCTCTCCCCCTCTCCTCCACCCTCCCCTCACTCCCCTCCCTCACCCTCCCCCTCCCCCTCTCCCCTCCCTCCCCTCACCTCCACCCCTCCCCTCCACTCCTCCTCCCCTCCACTCCACCACTCCCCATCCCCCTCCCCTCCACACCCTCCCCTACCTCCTCCCCCTCCACCTCACACCTCCCCCATCACCCTCCACCCTCCCCTCCTCCACACCTCCCCTCACTAACACCTCCTTCCTCACCTCCCCCCTCCTCACACCCCTCCCCCTCCTCACCTCCCCTCCTCCACACCTCCCCCTCACCTCCACCCTCCTCCTCCTCCACCCTCCCCCTCACCTCACCCTCCCCCTCCTCACCTCCCTCCTCCACCTCCCCCTCCTCACCTCCCCCTCACCTCCCCCCTCCCCACCCCCTCCACCCTCCCCCTCACTCACACCCTCCCCCCTCCTCCACCTCCCCCTCCCCTCACTCACCTCCCCCTCCCCCTCACTCCCTCCCCTCACCTCCTCTCCCCCTCCTCACCTCTCCCCTCACTCACACCCTCCCCCCTCTCCACCACCCTCCCCCTCCACCTCACCCCTCCCCTCACCCTCCTCACACTGCCCATCCCCTCCTCCACCCTCCCCTCACTCCCACCCTCCCCTCCTCCACCCCTCCCCCTCCCCTCCCCCACCCTCCCCCTCCCCCACACCCTCCCCTCCCCTCCTCACCACCCCCTCCTCCTCCCCTCCTCCACCCTCCCCCTCCCCTCACACCTCCCCTCACTCCACCCTCCCTCCTCCTCTCCCCCTCACCTCCACCTCCACCTCCACTCCCCTCACCCTCACCTCCACACCCCTCCCCCTCCTCACACCTCCCCCTCCTCACACCACCCCCCTCCTCCACACCCTCCTCCTCCTCTCCCCCCTCACTAACACCCCTCCCCTCACTCACCCACCCCTCCCCTCCTCTCCCCTCCTCCTCCCCCCTCACTCCCACCCTCCCCTCACCCCTCCCCTCACTCACTCCCCTCCTCCACCTCTCCCCTCACTCCACACCCTCCCCCCTCCTCCACCACCCCTCCCCCTCCCCTCCACCCCCTCACCTCCCCCTCCTCCCCCTCCTCTCCTCTCCCCCTCACCTCACACCCCTCCTCCACCCTCCCCTCCCCCCCCTCACCTCTCCCCTCCTCCCCTCTCCCCTTCACTCCTCCCACCTCCTCCACCCCCTCACTCCCACTCTCTCCCCTCCATCCTCCTCTCCACCTCTACTCCTCCCCCTCCCCTCACTCCTCTCCTCCTCCTCCTCCTCCTCTCCTCACCTCTCTCCCTCACCTCTCCCCTCCTCCTCTACCTCCTCCCCCTCCCCTCCTCACACTCTCCCTCACCTCTCACCTCCCCTCCTCCTCCTCCCCCTCCTCACCTCCTCCCTCCTCTACCCCTCACCCCTCCTCACCTCCCTCCTCCCCTCACCTCCTCCTCCCCTCCACCCCCTCCCCCATCCCCACCTCCTCCTCCCCTCACTCTCACTCCTCTCTCCTCTCCTCCTCCTCCCTCCCCCTCCACTCCCCACATCTTATCCCTCACTAACACCCTCCCCTTCACTCACACCCTCCCCCTCACTCACACCCTCCTCACTCACTCTCCCCCTCACTAACACCCTCCCCCTCCTCCACCCCCTCCCCCTCCTCCCCCTCCCATCCCCCACCTCCCTCCCTCCCCCACCTCCTCCCCCCTCTCCTCACTCCCCCCTCACTCCTCCCCCTCCCCTCCCCCACTCCTCCCTCCCCCTCCTCCCACCTCCCCCCTCCCCTCCCCTCCACTCTCCCCCCTCCTCCACCTCCTCTCCTCCTCACTCCTCTCCCCTCACTCCTCCTCCCCTCACCCCCTCCTCCTCCTCCCTCACCTCCTCACTCCCCTCACCTCTCCCCCTCACTCCACACTCCTCCTCCTCCACTCCTCCCCCTCTCCTCACACTCACCTCTCCTCCTCCTACTCCTCCTCCTCCTCCTCCCCCTCACCCCCTCCCTCCTCTCTCCCCCTCACCTCTCCCCCTCACTCCTCTCCCTCCTCTCCACCTCTCCCCCTCACTCCTCTCACCTCACCTCCTCCTCTCCCCTCACCTCCCTCTCCCCTCCCACACTCTCCCCCTCCTACTCCTCCCCCACCTCCACTCACCTCCTCCTCCCCCTCACCTCCCCTCTCCCCCTCACTCACCTCTCCCCCCTCACGCCACTCCCCCTCCTCCCACACTCTCCACCTCACTCCTCTCCCCTCACTCCACACTCCCCCTCCCCTCTACACCTCTCCCCCTCCTCCAACTTTTTAATATATCTTTAATTTGATAAAAATTTAGTAAATACATAAGAAGGAGAAGTGAGAGGAGAGAAAATGAGAGGGAAGAAGGGAGAGGGGAAGAAAGAGGAAAAACTGAAGGTAAGAGCAGTGAAAGAGGAGACAGGAAGGAGTAACAGATGAGAGAGGAGTGAGTGAGGACATAAAGAGAAAGAAAGAACGGAAATACACGGAAAAAAAGGATATATATATACATATATATATATATATATATATATATATATATATATATATATATATATATATATATATATATATATATATATATATATATATATATATGCATGAGAGAGAGAGAGAGAGAGACAGAGACAGTTGATATCCTTGGGGTGAAATTTGACTCCAAACTAACCATGAAGAACCATGTTGTAAATCTTGCAAACAAGGCAGCCAGGAAACTTACAGCACTTCGCCGTATCTCGCATCTGCTTGACAGTAGGGGTTGCAAGATTCTGTACGAGGCACAAGTACGCTCACACCTTGAGTATGCTCCACTTTCTTGGTTTGCCTGCCCCCTTCACTTTCATCTGCGACTGCTTGACAGAGTAGAGAACAGAGCAAGACGTCTCATCTCTCGCCTGGACCCATCCTGGATAGATCTGTCATTTCAGCAGAGCCTTCAACACAGGAGGGATGTGGGTGGCCTTACTGTTATGTACAAGGCCAATATTGTCAAAATACCACACTTGGATCCACTTCGAGGACAGCGTGAAACAAGCTTTTATGCCACAAGACGGGCAGCCAGCAGCAACTTCACTCTGGCTGTACCCTTCTCCAGAACATCACTTCATCTGAGATCATACATACCCAGGATGACTCGAGTATGGAACACATTCGTTCAGCATAATGATGTCAACGAGATAACGTCAGTTGATCAAATGAAAATGCTGGTCCACAGATGGCCCTCAGCTGGCCCACAGATGGCCCTCAGCTGGCCCACAGATGGCTCCAACTTCATCCTGTTCCGTACTTGTATGTCTCATAACAATAAAAATGCTTTCAAATGAGCTGATGTAGGTAACAGTTCTTAGCTTGTCAATAAAGCTAGGGATCCTTAACCTGTAAATAGCTTGTCAAACCCTGTGTAAAATAGAGAGAGACAGACAGACAGAGACAGAGACAGAGCGGCAGAGAGAGAGAGAGAGAGAGAGAGAGAGAGAGAGAGAGAGAGAGAGAGAGAGAGAGAGAGAGAGAGAGAGAGAGAGATTACTACTGAAAATTGGTTTTCAAAAATTAGATCCTTCGTACCTCTCTCTCATTCCTTTCTTCCATCCTAGATTGTCTTCCTCCCCCTCCTGTCTCTCTCTTTCTCTCCTTGTTCCTCCCTCTTTATGTCTCTCTTACTGTTAATCTCACCCCTCCTCTCTCTCTCTCTCTCTCTCTCTCTCTCTCTCTCTCTCTCTCTCTCTCTCTCTCTCTCTCCTGTGAGATCTTCTTTAAACCCACCAACAACCTTCCTCAACTCTAATATTACTGTCCTCTTCCTCTTAGTCTTCCTTTCCTTCTCTTCCTTCTTCTTCCTCTTCTCTCTTTCTTTTTTTTTAATAATTGCTATTATTATTATTATCAATGTTCCTCTTGTTATCCTCACTTCTCTATCACCTTTAGTTACTACTGTTGCTGTTGTTACTGTTGTTGTTGTTCCTCCTGTTGTTGTTGTTGTTATTGTTCCTCCTGTTGTTACTGTTGTTGTTCCTCCTGTTGTTGTTGTTATTGTTCCTCCTGTTGTTACTGTTGTTGTTCCTCCTGTTGTTGTTGTTGTTCCTCCTGTTATTGTTGTTCCTTCTGTTGTTGTTATTGTTCCTCCCGTTGTTGTTGTTCCTCCTGTTGTTGTTGTTCCTTCCGTTTTATTGTTGTTCCTTCTGTTGTTGTTGTTCCTCCTGTTATTGTTGTTCCTTCTGTTGTTGTTATTGTTCCTCCCGTTGTTGTTGTTCCTCCTGTTGTTGTTGTTCCTCCTGTTGTTGTTGTTCCTCCTGTTGTTGTTGTTCCTTCCGTTTTATTGTTGTTCCTCCTGTTGTTGTTGTTGTTGTTCCTCCTGTTATTGTTGTTCCTTCTGTTGTTGTTATTGTTCCTCCCGTTGTTGTTGTTCCTCCTGTTGTTGTTGTTCCTTCCGTTTTATTGTTGTTCCTCCTGTTGTTGTCGTTCCTCCTGTTGTTGTTGTTGTTCCTTCCGTTTTATTGTTGTTCCTTCTGTTGTTGTTGTTCCTCCTGTTGTTGTTGTTGCTCCTCCTGTTGTTGTTGTTCCTTCTGTTTTATTGTTGTTCCTTCTGTTGTTGTTGTTCCTCTTGTTATTGTTGTTCCTCCTGTTGTTGTTGTTGTTATTGTTCCTCCTGTTTTATTATTCCTTCTGTTATTGTTCCTCCTGTTGTTGTTGTTGTTCCTCCTGCTGTTGTTGTTGTTCCTCCTGTTGTTATTGTTCCTCCTGTTTTATTGTTGTTCCTTCTGTTGTTGTTCCTCCTGTTTTTGTTGTTCCTCCTGTTGTTGTTGTTCCTCCTGTTGTTGTTGTTCCTCCTGTCGTTGTTGTTGTTCCTCCTGTTGTTGTTGTTGTTCCTCCTGTTGTTGTTGTTGTTCCTCGTGTTGTTGTTGTTGTTCCTCCTGTTGTTGTTCCTCCTGTTGTTGTTCCTCCTGTTGTTGTTGTTCCTCCTGTTGTTGTTCCTCCTGTTGTTGTTGTTCCTCCTGTTGTTGTTGTTCCTCCTGTTGTCGTTCCTCCTGTTGTTGTTCCTCCTGTTGTTGTTGTTCCTCCTGTTGTTGTTCCTCCTGTTGTTGTTCCTCCTGTTGTTATTGTTCCTCCTGTTTTATTGTTGTTCCTTCTGTTGTTGTTGTTCCTCCTGTTGTTGTTGTTCCTCCTGTTGTTGTTGTTCCTCCTGTTGTTGTTGTTGTTCCTCCTGTTGTTGTTGTTGTTCCTCCTGTTGTTGTTGTTCCTCCTGTTGTTGTTGTTGTTCCTCCTGTTGTTGTTGTTCCTCCTGCTGTCGCTGTTCCTCCTGCTGTCGCTGTTCCTCCTGCTGTCGCTGTTCCTCCTGCTGTCGCTGTTCCTACTGTTGTCGTTGCAACAAGAGGCTATAACACAACAGTGTTGTCAACAGGTAACAGTAAGAGGCTTCACTCATCCCTGTTTCCACCTCCACATCTATTATTAAGTCTATTTCTTACCCTTAGTTTTCCACTGTGTGTGTGTGTGTATGTGTGTGTGTGTGTGTGTGTGTGTGTGTGTGTGTGTGTGTGTGTGTGTGTGTGTGTGTGTGTGTGTGTGTGTGTGTGTGTGTGTGTGTGTGTGTGTGTGTGTGTGTGTGTGTGTGTGTGTGTGTGTGTGTGTGTGTGTGTGTGTGAGTGAGAGAGAGAGAGGTTCCAAAAGGTTGCAAAACATTTCACTCAATATCACCATCGTTTCTTTCCACAAAGTTTCGTGTTCTGTTTCTCTCTCTCTCTCTCTCTCTCTCTCTCTCTCTCTCTCTCTCTCTCTCTCTCTCTCTCTCTCTCTCTCCTTGAGACGTCTGACTGAGGAATGTTAGAGAAAGTAGGGTGGGAAGAACCAGGTGATGGGAGGAGAGGGGAGGGGCCGGCAGGGGATGCAGGGGAGGGGCAGGGAGGGGAGGCAGGGGCAGGGGAGGGCAGGGAGGGAGGGAGGGGGGGGAGGGGCAGGGGAGGGCAGGGAAGGGCAGGGGAAAAAGGAGGAAGGAAGGAAAGTGAGAGTAAAATGCAGATAAAGAAGACAGGGAGGGAGAGAGAGAGAGAGAGAGAGAGAGAGAGAGAGAGAGAGAGAGAGAGAGAGAGAGAGAGAGAGAGAGAGAGAGAGACAGACAGACAGACAGACAGACAGAGAATTAAGAGAATAAATGTAGGGAAGTGAGGGGAAAATGCAACAACAGGAGCAAAAGAAGAAATGAAGAGTAAGGGAGAGAATAGAGACGTGAGGAGGAGAAGAGAGAGCAGGAGAGGAAGAAAGAGGAAATTAAAGGGGATGGGACAAAAAAGGGGGTAGAGGGAGATTAAGAAAAAAAAGGGAGACCAGGAAGGGAATGTTGGTCCCCTGACACAGGAGGAAACAATCACAGAGCCTCTCAAAAGTGTCAGGATTTCTCAGCAAGGAGAGAAAGTTGCTGTTAAAGTTAGAGCTAGGTAATGATTAGAGCTAGAGCTAGGTAATTGTTAGAGCTAGAGCTAGGTAATTGTTAGAGCTAGAGCTAGGTAATGGTTAGTTAGAGACACCCCCAGGGGTACTGGGAGAAGCGGGGGAGTGGTAACAAATTCCAAAAATAAACAATCCCTTGGGAGGTAATTTTGGCACCCCTGGGGGAGCTGGGGGAAGTGAAGGGAGCTGGGGGAACAACTTCCCACCAGCGTTCCCCCCCCCCAAAAAAAAAAATTCTGACCCTCCATCATTATTTTAATTAAACACAAGCGGCTCTCAAAGTCAACAAATTCTGAGTGAAGAAATACACATATATATATACATACATTCTCTTCCCTGAGAACCAACTGTGAACCCCTGCTGCTAAATTGTTATTAGAAAACCCTTCAACCCCCCAACCTCAACCTTTTTACAACCCTTCTAGTAAATACTGCGTGTGTATATATATATATATATATATATATATATATATATATATATATATATATATATATATATATATATATATATATATATATATATATATATATATATGTCGTGCCGAATAGGCAGAACTTGCGATGATCTTGGCTTAAATAGCAACGCTCATCTTGCCATATAGGACAAGTGAAAATTTGTGTATGCAATAATTTCGCCAAAATCATTCTGAACCTAACAGAAAAAATATACTTCACTGTGTTTGTTTAGTATTAAATTACTGAAAACAAATCTAAAATATATTTAGCTGGGTTAGGCTAAAATAAATTGCTCTTGTTATAATAAGGTTAGGTAAGTTTTCTAAGATTCTTTTGGTGCAAAATTAAAATATATATATATATATATATATATATATATATATATATATATATATATATATATATATATATATATATATATATATATATATAATGATAGATTTTTTTTGGCAGGATAGACAATATAAATATAAGTAGGATTTTCTTTGTCTCAAAAAGCAGAGAACACTGGAACAATTTGTTCTCTTGTCTAATGTTCTCTCTCACTCACTCTCTCTCTCACTCACTCTCTCACTCTCACTTTCTCTCATCTACAACATAACAGTTCTTGTTCCGACAGCAACGACACAATACTCTTTTCTGTGTCACAATTGTTGCTGTATTTGTTTTGTTGTTGTTCGTTTGTGCAACATGGCAAGGCTTGCAGTCTCTTATAATACACCCCCTCCCCCTCCCCCTCCCCCTCCCCCCTCCTGCAACGTGTCCTCCCCTACTTCCACTTCAGGGTGGGTCGAGTCACATGCCTATTCCCACTTACGTATCATTATGGCAATATAAACACAAATGCAGTATAATGTGATCCTTTATTGACTACGTTTCGCCCACACAGTGGGCTTTTTCAAGTCACAAACAGTTCTGTTTGTGACTTGGCAAAAGCCACTGTGTGGCTGCTGCAATCAAGTAAGATCACATTATACTGCATTTGTGTTTATATTGCCATTGTGTCGGTATTTTATACCATTTATTTCCAACGTATCATTATATATTAAGGTCGTGTCATGCTTATACCTGAAGCTGTGTACCGAATCCATTTCACACTTATTCTACTTAGTATGTACCATTATTATTTGGTACATTAATACTGAAAATAGGTACCGAGAATGTAGTTGGCCCTTAAATACTAAAACATCCATACGGCTTTATACCGGAGCCGGTCATAGTGCTCGGTATGAGCAGTGTTCCTGTCTTACACTTCAAGATTTTATACCTCCAGAACGCCTCATCCAATCGCCTTCAAATTTTCAACCCTGGTTAACGAAACAAGGTGAATTATTACTATAATCAAAACTAAGCGATAAACCAATAGGGATTATACAGCGCCTATGAGGACCGGGGTGAAGGTACTCACGCTCACTTTAGGAATCTGGAACACAGATCCAATTCCCCTAGTGTCTCATCTAACACTTGTATTGCGAGTGTCTCATCTAACACACTTGTATTGCGAGTGTCTCATCTAACACACTTGTATTGCGAGTGTCTCATCTAACACACTTGTATTGCGAGTGTCTCATCTAACACACTTGTATTGCGAGTGTCTCATCTAACACACTTGTATTGCGAGTGTCTCATCTAACACACTTGTATTGCGAGTGTCTCATCTATAATTTCCTCACTAACAGAACACAGAGAGTAGTCGTCAACAGAGTAAAGTCCGAGGCAGCTACGGTGAAAAGCTCTGTTCCACAAGGCACAGTACTCGCTCCCATCTTGTTCCTCATCCTCATATCCGACATAGACAAGATGTCAGCCACAGCACCGTGTCTTCCTTTGCAGATGACACCCGAATCTGCATGACGTGTCTTCCATTGCAGACACTGCAAGGCTCCAGGCGGACATCAACCAAATCTTTCAGTGGGCTGCAGAAAACAATATGAAGTTCAACGATGAGAAATTTCAATTACTCAGATATAGGTAAACATGAGGAAATTAAATCTTCATCAGAGTACAAAACAAATTCTGGCCACAAAATGAAATGAGGCGAAACACCAATGTCAAAGACCTGGGAGTGATCATGTCAGAGGATCTCACCTTCAAGGACCATAACATTGTATCAATCGCATCTGCTAGAAAAATGACAGGATGGATAATGAGAACCTTCAAAACTAGGGAGGCCAAGCTCATGATGACACTCTTCAGGTCACTTGTTCTATCTAGGCTGGAATATTGCTGCACACTAACAGCACCTTTCAAGGCAGGTGAAATTGCTGACCTAGAAAATGTACAGAGAACCTTCAGGCGGCGCATAACGGAGATAAAACACCTCAGTTACTGGGGAGGTGCTTGAAGTTCCTAAACCTGTATTCCCTGGAACAGGAAGGAGGAGATACATGATTATATACACCTGGAAAATCCTAGAGGACTAGTACCGAACTTGCACAAAAGCACTCACTACGAAAGCAAAAGACTTGGCAGACGATGCACCATCCCCCAATGAAAAGCAGGGGTGTCACTAGCACGTTAAGAGACCATACAATAAGTGTCAGGGGCCCGAGACTGTTCAACTGCCTCCCAGCACATAAGGGGGATTACCAACAGACCCCTGGCAGTCTTCAAGCTGGCACTGGACAAACACCTAAAGTCAGTTCCTGATCAGCCAGGCTGTGGCTCGTACGTTGGTTTGCGTGTAGCCAGCAGCAACAGCCTGGTTGATCAGGCTCTGATCCACCAGGAGGCCTGGTCACAGACCGGGCCGCGGGGGCGTTGACCCCCGGAACTCTCTCCAGGTAAACTCCAGGTCCAGGTAACACACTTGTATTGCGAGTGTCTCATCTAACACACTTGTATTGCGAGTGTCTCATCTAACACACTTGTATTGCGAGTGTCTCATCTAACACACTTGTATTGCGAGTGTCTCATCTAACACACTTGTATTGCGAGTGTCTCATCTAACACACTTGTATTGCGAGTGTCTCATCTAACACACTTGTATTGCAGTGTCTCATCTAACTACACTTGTATTGCAGGTGTCTCATCTAACACACTTGTATTGCGAGTGTCTCATCTAACACACTTGTATTGCGAGTGTCTCATCTAACACACTTGTATTGCGAGTGTCTCATCTAACACACTTGTATTGCGAGTGTCTCATCTAACACACTTGTATTGCGAGTGTCTCATCTAACACACTTGTATTGCGAGTGTCTCATCTAACACACTTGTATGCAGTGTCTCATCTAACACCACTTGTAATTGCAGTGTCTCATCTAACACACTTGTATTGCGAGTGTCTCATCTAACACACTTGTATTGCGAGTGTCTCATCTAACACACTTGTATTGCGAGTGTCTCATCTAACACACTTGTATTGCGAGTGTCTCATCTAACACACTTGTATTGCGAGTGTCTCATCTAACACACTTGTATTGCGAGTGTCTCATCTAACACACTTGTATTGCAGTGTCTCATCTAACACACTTGTATTGCAGTGTCTCATCTAACACACTTGTATGCGAGTGTCTCATCTAACACACTTGTATTGCAGTGTCTCATCTAACACACTTGTATTGCGAGTGTCTCATCTAACACACTTGTATGCAGTGTCTCATCTAACCACTTGTGTGCGAGTGTCTCATCTAACACACTTGTATTGCAGTGTCTCATCTAACACACTTGTATTGCAGTGTCTCATCTAACACACTTGTATTGCAGTGTCTCATCTAACACACTTGTATTGCGAGTGTCTCATCAACACACTTGTATTGCAGTGTCTCATCTAACACACTTGTACGAGTGTCTCATCTAACACACTTGTATTGCAGTGTCTCATCTAACACTTGTATTGCAGTGTCTCATCTAACAACTTGTATTGCAGTGTCTCATCTAACAACACTTGTATTGCAGTGTCTCATCTAACACACTTGTATTGCGAGTGTCTCATCTAACACACTTGTATTGCAGTGTCTCATCTAACACACTTGTATTGCAGTGTCTCATCTAACACACTTGTATTGCAGTGTCTCATCTAACACACCTTGTATTGCAGTGTCTCATCTAACACACCTTGTATTGCAGTGTCTCATCTAACTACACTTGTATTGCAGTGTCTCATCTAACTACACTTGTATTGCAGGTGTCTCATCTAACACACTTGTATTGCAGTGTCTCATCTAACACACTTGTATTGCAGTGTCTCATCTAACACACTTGTATTGCAGTGTCTCATCTAACACACTTGTGTGCAGGTGTCTCATCTAACACACTTGTATTGCAGTGTCTCATCTAACACACTTGTATTGCGAGTGTCTCATCTAACACACTTGTATTGCGAGTGTCTCATCTAACACACTTGTATTGCGAGTGTCTCATCTAACACACTTGTATTGCGAGTGTCTCATCTAACACACTTGTATTGCGAGTGTCTCATCTAACTCACACTTTGATCTTTCTTTATCAAAGACATTGAGAAAAACTAAATTAAACTACACGTGATATAATTCCTCTTTAATGTTAAGTTAGTTTAAGTTAGGTTAGGTTAAATTAGGTTAAGTTAACTTAAGTTAGGGTAGGTAAAGTTAGGTTAGGTCAGGTCAGGTTAGGTTAGGTTAAGTTAGGTTAAGTTAGGTTAGGTTAAGTTAGGTTAAGTTAACTTAAATTAGGGTAGGTAAAGTTGGGTTAGGTTAGGTTAGGTTAGGTCAGGTCAGGTTAGGTTAGGTTAAGTTAGGTTAAGTTAGGTTAGGTTAAGTTAGGTTAAGTTAACTTAAATTAGGGTAGGTAAAGTTGGGTTAGGTTAGGTTAGGTTAGGTCAGGTCAGGTTAGGTTAGGTTAAGTTAGGTTAAGTTAGGTTAGGTTAAGTTAGGTTAGGTTAGGTTAGGTTAGGTTAGGTTAGGTTAGGATAGGTTAAGTCAGGTTAAGTCAGGTCAGGTCAGGTCAGGTCAGGTCAGGTCAGGTCAGGTCAAGTCAGGTCAAGTTAGGTTAGGTTAGGTTAGGTTAGGTTCGGTTGGGTTAAATTAGGTTAGGATAGGACAGGTTGGGTTAGGTTAGATTGGTCAAGAAACAGGACAAGTGTTTCCTGACGCAGGTCTTAATCATATGAGGATCCACAGCTGAAGCTTTCGGTCATATGACCGAGGCCTTTGGCTGGCTTTCCGGTCCACCCTTTTAAAAATTAAGGTTAGAGACTTCAGTACTTTCAACTCTTGATATCTTGATAATGCAGCCTCGGAGCGGCTTCAAACTTAAGATGCTGGAGTATTTATTCCCCAGAGATAACAAGAGAATGCCTCTTCAGCTTGGCTTCAAACCTAGTGTTTATTAGTTTCCATGTGGTAACTTGTATGTACGCGTCCTTTCTCACAAACTTGGCCGCACTCTGCACTATTCCTACGACGTGCTTTGAGGTAGAGGGGGTTAGGGTTATGTAATAACGGGATATACCTTTCTGGCATCATGTTGTGACCAAATTACATCTGATTATTATTATTATTATTATTATTATTATTATTATTATTATTATTATTATTATAAATTAACCTTCACCACCCACACCACCCACATCACCACCCCCACACACACACCACCCACACACACACACACCACCCACACACACACACACCACCCACATCACCACCCCCACACACACACCACCCACACACACACACACCACCCACATCACCACCCCCCCACACACACACACCACCCACATCACCACCCCCACACACACACCACGCACATTATACATACTACCCACACACATCACCCACCCCCACACACACACAC
>NC_091335.1:79354-84354 GCF_038502225.1 Cherax quadricarinatus
AAGAAGAAAGGACTACACTGAAAGAGAGGGTACAGAGACGCAAGGAGGAACGAGAAGCAATGAAAATGAGCAGGACCCAGACACAGGAGGAAGGGCAAACACACCCCACAGAATCTCCCACCAAAAGACCCCACCCGCGACATTCCCAACGCAACTGAGCAACCTATACTCCAACCCACTCACTGTTCCCTCTGCCACCAACCCCCATATCACAAACCTCACCCCAACAGCTGTCCCTTATGGGCATTCTGACCCCACCCCCATCAACACATACCCCACCTACACCACAGCCCCATATAGGCCCCCACCAAGGCTCTCCCTCCCCCAACCCCAATATACTTGCATGACCACAATGATAGAAAAGAAACTAAAGGTTTGGTACACAAATGCGGATGGAATAATGAATAAACATGAGGAGTGGAATGAAAGAATCAGTGAAAAATCCCCAGACATCATAGCAGTCACAGAAACAAAACTCGCTGAGATAATAACAGACACAATCTTCCCAACAGGATATCAGATCCTGAGGAAAGATAGAAGGAGTAGAGGGGGAGGAGGGGTTGCACTGCTCATAAAACACCAATGGGGATTTGAGGAAATGGAAGGCATGGACATGATTGGAGAAAGAGACTACATTGTAGGTACAATTCAGTCCGGAGAACATAAAGTAGTCATTGGAGTGATGTATAACCCACCACAGAACTGCAGGAGGCCAAGAGAGGAGTACGAAGAAAACAACAGGGTGATGGTGGACACACTGGCTGAGGTGGCAAGAAGAGCTCACTCGAGCAGAGCAAAGTTACTGGTAATGGGCGATTTCAACCACAGGGAGATCGACTGGGAAAACCTGGAGCCACATGGGGGTCCCGAAACATGGAGAGCAAAGATGATGGATGTGGTACTTGAAAACCTCATGCATCAACATGTCAGGGACACAACCAGAGAGAGAGGGGAGGATGAGCCAGCAAGACTGGATCTTGTGTTCACCCTGAGCAGTTCAGACATCGAGGACATCACTTACGAGAGGCCCCTTGGAGCTAGCGATCATGTGGTTCTGAGTTTTGACTATATAGTAGAGTTACAAGTGGAGAAGGTAACAGGAACTGAAGGGGACAGGCCAAACTATAAAAGGGGGGACTACACAGGTATGAGAAACTTCCTGCAGGAGGTTCAGTGGGACAGAGAAATGGTAGGAAAATCAGTAAACGAGATGATGGAATATGTGGCAACAAAGTGCAAGGAGGCAGAGGAAAGTTTTGTTCCCAAGGGAAACAGAAATAATAGGAAGACCAAGACGAGTCCTTGGTTTACCTGAAGGTGTAGGGAGGCAAAAGCTAAGTGCAACAGAGAATGGAAAAGGTACAGGAGGCATAGGACCCAGGAAAACAAGGAGATTAGTAGAAGAGCCAGAAACGAGTATGCGCAGATAAGGAGGGAGGCCCAGAGACAGTATGAAAACGACATAGCATCGAAAGTCAAATCTGACCCGAAACTGCTGTATAGCCACATTAGGAAGAAGACAACAGTCAAGGACCAGGTGATAAGGCTGAGGAAAGAAGGTGGGGAACTCACAAGAAACGATCAAGAGGTATGTGAGGAGCTCAACACGAGATTTAAGGAAGTATTTACAGTAGAGACAGGAAGGACTCTGGGGGGACAGACCAGATGGGGACACCAACAAGGAATACACCAACAAGTGTTGGACGACATACATACAGATGAGGAGGAGGTGAAGAAACTGCTAAGGGACATCGATACCTCAAAGGCAATGGGACCGGACAACATCTCTCCATGGGTCCTTAGAGAGGGAGCAGATATGTTGTGCGTACCACTTACCACAATCTTCAACACATCCCTGGAAACTGGGCAACTACCTGAGGTATGGAAGACAGCAAATGTAGTTCCCATTTTCAAAAAAGGAGACAGAAAAGAGGCACTAAACTATAGACCTGTGTCATTGACGTGTATAGTATGCAAAATTATGGAGAAGATTATCAGGAGGAGAGTGGTGGAGCACCTGGAACGGAACAGGAGTATAAATGCCAACCAGCACGGATTCACGGAAGGCAAATCCTGTGTCACAAACCTTCTGGAGTTTTATGATAAAATAACAGAAGTAAGACAAGAGAGAGAGGGGTGGGTTGATTGCATCTTCTTGGACTGCAAGAAGGCCTTTGACACAGTTCCTCACAAGAGATTAGTGCAGAAGCTAGAGCATCAGGCGCATATAACAGGAAGGGCACTGCAATGGATCAGAGAATACCTGACAGGGAGGCAACAACGAGTCATGGTACGTAATGATGTATCACAGTGGGCACCTGTGACGAGCGGGGTCCCACAGGGGTCGGTCCTAGGACCAGTGCTATTTTTGGTATATGTGAACGACATGACGGAAGGGTTAGACTCAGAAGTGTCCCTGTTTGCAGATGATGTGAAGTTAATGAGGAGAATTAAATCTGATGAGGACCAGGCAGGACTTCAAAGAGACCTGGACAGACTGGACACCTGGTCCAGCAAATGGCTTCTCGAATTTAATCCTGCCAAATGCAAAGTCATGAAGATAGGGGAAGGGCACAGAAGACCACAGACAGAGTATAGGCTAGGTGGCCAAAGACTGCAAACCTCACTCAAGGAGAAAGATCTTGGGGTGAGTATAACACCGAGCATGTCTCCGGAAGCACACATCAATCAGATAACTGCTGCAGCATATGGGCGCCTGGCAAACCTGAGAACAGCATTCCGACACCTTAGTAAGGAATCATTCAAGACACTGTACACCGTGTATGTCAGGCCCATACTGGAGTATGCAGCACCTGTTTGGAACCCGCACTTGATAAAGCACGTCAAGAAACTAGAGAAAGTACAAAGGTTTGCAACAAGGTTAGTTCCAGAGCTAAGGGGAATGTCCTATGAAGAAAGATTAAGGGAAATCGGCCTGACGACACTGGAGGACAGGAGGGTCAGGGGAGACATGATAACGACATATAAAATACTGCGTGGAATAGACAAGGTGGACAAGGACAGGATGTTCCAGGGAGGGGACACAGAAACAAGAGGCCACAATTGGAAGTTGAAGACACAAATGAGTCAGAGAGATAGTAGGAAGTATTTCTTCAGTCATAGAGTTGTAAGGCAGTGGAATAGCCTAGAAAATGACGTAGTGGAGGCAGGAACCATACACAGTTTTAAGACGAGGTTTGATAAAGCTCATGGAGCGGGGAGAGAGAGGGTCTAGTAGCAACCGGTGAAGAGGCGGGGCCAGGAGCTAGGACTCGACCCCTGCAACCACAAATAGGTGAGTACAAATAGGTGAGTACACACACACACACACACACACACACACACACACACACACATACACACACACACACACACACACACACACACACACACACACACACACACACACACACACACACACACCAGTTCATCTTTCCCTAGATTTTTACCCAAAGCCTCAGAAATTTCCCCGACTTGCATTTATACTCCTGACTCTCCCTGACTCCCCCCACTCTCCCTGCCTCCCCCTCACTCTCCCTGTCTCCCCCCTCACTCTCCCTGTCTCCCCCTCACTCTCCCTGTCTCCCCCTCACTCTCCCTGCCTCCCCCTCACTCTCCCTGTCTCCCCCCTCACTCTCCCTGTCTCCCCCCTCACTCTCCCTGTCTCCCCCTCACTCTCCCTGTCTCCCCCCTCACTCTCCCTGTCTCCCCCTCACTCTCCCTGTCTCCCCCTCACTCTCCCTGTCTCCCCCTCACTCTCCCTGTCTCCCCCTCACTCTTCCTGTCTCACCCTCACTCTCTCTGACTCCCCACTTACTCTCCCTGTCTCCCCCTCACTCTTCCTGTCTCCCCCTCACTCTCCTGACTCTCCCCTGACTCTCCTGACTCTCCCCTGACTCTCCCTGACTCCCCTCACTCTCCTGACTCTCCCCTGACTCTTCCTGACTCTCCCCTGACTCTCCCTGACTCCCCTCACTCTCCTGACTCTCCCCTGACTCTCCCCTGACTCTTCCTGACTCTCCCCTGACTCTTCCTGACTCTCCCCTGACTCTCCCTGACTCCCCTCACTCTCCTGACTCTCCCCTGACTCTTCCTGACTCTCCCCTGACTCTCCCTGACTCCCCTCACTCTCCTGACTCTCCCCTGACTCTTCCTGACTCTCCCCTGACTCTTCCTGACTCTCCCTGACTCTCCCTGACTCTCCCCTGACTCTCCCTGACTCTACCTGACTCCCCTGACTCTCCCTGACTCTCCCCTGACTCTCCCTGACTCTCCCTGACTCTCCCTGACTCTCCCCTGACTCCCCACTTACTCTCCCTGACTCCCCTCACTCTCCTGACTCTCCCTGACTCTCCCTGACTCTCCCTGACTCCCCTCACTCTCCTGACTCTCCCCTGACTCTCCCTGACTCTCCCCTGACTCTCCCTGACTCTCCCCTGACTCCCCACTTACTCTCCCTGACTCCCCTCACTCTCCTGACTCTCCCTGACTCTCCCCTGACACTCCCTGACTCTCCCTGACTCTCCCTGACTCTCCCCTGACTCTCCCTGACTCTCCCCTGACTCTCCCTGACTCTCCCCTGACTCCCCACTTACTCTCCCTGACTCCCCTCACTCTCCTGACTCTCCCTGACTCTCCCTGACTCCCCTCACTCTCCTGACTCTCCCCTGACTCTCCCTGACTCTCCCCTGACTCTCCCTGACTCTCCCCTGACTCCCTGACTCTCCCCTGACTCTCCCTGACTCTCCCCTGACTCTCCCTGACTCTCCCCTGACACTCCCTGACTCTCCCTGACTCTCCCTGACTCTCCCCTGACTCTCCCTGACTCTCCCCTGACTCTCCCTGACTCTCCCCTGACTCTCCCTGACTCTCCCCTGACTCTCCCTGACTCTCCCCTGACTCTCCCTGACTCTCCCCTGACTCTCCCTGACTCTCCCTGACTCTCCCCTGACTCTCCCCTGACTCTCCCTGACTCTCCCTGACTCTCCCTGACTCCCCTC